>NC_081541.1:44401495-44431055 GCF_901000735.1 Corylus avellana
TTATTATTATTATTCCCATATGACACGTACATCTGGCCTTGAAGTTGGCACCTTTAAGCTATTATCAGTGTTTCATTGAATAGATGGACCAGAACGACTCAAAAAAAAAAAAAAAAAATTGTTAGTTACATCACCTTATCACTTTAAAAAAGCATTAGTTACAATTTAAGTTCTCTAAAATTACTTAAAAAGTTTAATTTCACCTATCAAAGAACCAACGTAAAACTTAGCACCATAAGTGTTTTTATAATCCATCTGTCTACTTAAAGCTAATTATTTTCTTAATATGAGACTGGAATATTGCAATATGATATCATAACAACGAATTGAAATTATCCTATCCGTAGACCTTACCATTTGAGGAGGCCATGACCCTAACAATTAGGATTATCATAATATAATTTTATCCTTCTTTCATGAGTACCATAACATAGTCCAATTGCTAAAAAAATAAAAACAGCAATGTTCCATTTAAATTCCCATCACTTTAAGCAAGAAACAGGAAAGAAGGAACAAACTAACATAATTGCTTTAGAAAAAGACAACAATCACCAAGGGCTCGACCGACATTTCACCATCAAATACTCCAGACTCCATTGTTTCCAAAAGTCTCCCAAGGACTTGGATAGAAGTCTCCCAAGCAAAGCTGTCAGACCTAGCAATTTTTCCTTCTAATGTTTTTCGCTAGTTTGATAAAAATTATATCCATCAGATCCCATATATATGAAGAAAGCAGGTGCAACGGATGCTATATTGGAAAGTGCAGAGGTATTAACAAATTAAGTCTTATTTTCTCTTTTGTTATTTTTGGACTTATATTTTTTCTTTTGTTATTTTTACAAAGTTGCAGAAGTATTAACAAACAGCCAGCTTGTTCGTGACTCCATGGAGCTACAACCTCAAGGAGCACTCAGCAAAAATGAAAATGGAGAAGTTGATATAATGAAGCCATTAGAGGATCTTACAATTTGACCCATTCAACACTGAAGAGGTCAGTGTGCTAATCATTTCCATTACCAGGAAAATATCTGCATCCATTTTGAACTAGAGTAATGATATTTAGTAAGCTTCTAGACAACTACTTAGGATTTTTTGTAAGAGTCACTATCACATCATCAAATTGTATGGCAGTTGTATAACATTTTACTAAATAACATTATCTTTGAACTATCATTAGTGACAAGTTTGATTACCTAAAGTTCATAAGAAACAATATGAAGATGTAGCAGTATCCCCAATGTAGAGAACTCTGCAGATGCAGAGTCCTCCATGGCAGAGAAAGTCTTCCATAGCCAAGACATCCTCCCTCCCAATGCATATAGGCCCTGTCACATATGTTTCTTTATCAATGAAAGCATAGGAATTTTGTTTATTTTTTCTTAATTCTTACAACATAAAGATAAAGATAAAAGTAGTTTTAAATATTTGTTAATGTTTTTATTTCCAAAAAACAAACAAACAAAAGGGAGAAAGATATATAATCTGTTTAAGAAGTGCTGTGAGGAGAGGAGGGACCTGAATGAAATTTGTATAGGATTGCACAAGAATGTTTGAGAAGCGATCAAAAGAATAGGCGACTTGAAGAAGAGGATCAACGTAATAGTTTTGAAGAAAGTCACTGTTCCCAGCACTAAGAAAGTAGATTGCAGCAGATATTATTGTTGAAGCATTTGATCTCCCTGCAATTTCCAGCACCCTAAGCTGATACTCCCTGTAGTACTCTAGCTGTTGACTTAATGAGATCGTATGCTACATCACCAAAATTCACAATATATATCATATCATATGTCATATATATATATATATATATATATATATGAAAAAAGGCTAGAATTTTAATATTGTTAATGAGAAAAGGATAGCAATTGTGAGAAAATTTATATGAAAATTAAAACAATCTAAAATTTATTTGAACAAATAGCTCAAAACCCGAGTCCAGCCATTTGTCGACTCCAAGACGTGGTATTGTAAGGGACACATGGGAGTGTTGTGAATGTGGAGGGTCCCCTACCAATCAATACTTGTCCAAATGCAAACAAAGAAAAGCTAGATAAAGCCAAGATGTAGATCAGCCTATTTTATGGTTATGGAAATATTTTCCAATTTCTGCAAATGCTGAGAGCTTTATGTACCTTGTGTGAATTCATGGGTTGCAGCTGTATGAAAAGATACGAGAAGATGCTAGGCCCACACCTTCTGTTGCACCAACTTGAGCCCAAAAGTGTCTGTATCCCAACTCATTGCTCACTGTTTGTTGTATTCAGAGCTCCATACTACAAATGCATTTATGCTTTTGGATTTGTAAGCCCATGGATTATCCTTCAGTCTCTCTCTTCTCGTTAATTTTTAAAATTACCATTGAATCTGTAGGGTTCTTGTGTGAAACCTACACGAGCCCACATATTTAATGATAATTTTGAAAATCGAAAGGATAAGAGAAAGAACGAGAGAAGAGATTAATCATTTCTCATCCTATTTTATTCAAACTACCTCCTACTAAGTTCCTCCCTAGCCGTCTCCCTTTGTATTGATTGAACTTCCTGCTAAATATATTATATTTGTTGGTACAACAAAAATTTGACATCTGAGACCACGGCAGGAAGGCCACTCCAATATCTGCTATAATCATAATAAATTGAAAATCTGCAAAACAACAAAATTAATGAAAATCAAAGTTCTAATTAGGCTTGTGATGCGCAAACAAGTATTTATCCATAAAAGGAATTGCACGTTATTGTTTACTAGCCTATAACCCGAGCTATGTGCGGGTTTCTTTCATTGTATATTATATGTTATATTAGATTAGAAAACATCCACACAAGAGTACAGAAAACAATAGATATTTATGAATAAAAGAGTATGAATAGTTAGCCAAATAGGGATATAAACAACACTGAACTTCAGAGGTCTCTGGACTTAAATTCTATGTATGTACATACTATTTTTTTTTTTGATAAGTATGTATGTACATACTATAATATGACATACATAAATTGTATGTTTATCAAAGCTAAAGACATCAAAATTCAAGGAAAAGAGCCCATCTATTGCATACTCCAGAGGCATATAGCCACTATATGCAATCAACAAAAAGAATTGACATTGGCATATAGCCACCCACAGCTATCATCCATGGATTACATTCTTTTAGTTCATTATCCATGACAGATCTTAAGATACAACCAACATAGAAATCAAAAAACAGAAAGGAAACATACAGTTTTCCAAGTCTGTAAGCATGATGTTTGAACCTCTAGAAAAAGAGAATGCGCAAAAAGCTTTGAATTAGATAAGAAACTATTAAGTTATTCGGTCAAAATGCTAGAATGCACAAATAACCTCGGGAAGAGATGCACTGCATTGGAAGGAGACGTACGCTATACCTTAGGTGTGGCACTTTCTGACAGCAGGACCACTTGTCACATCGAGAGTCATTCGTCAGGCACTAGAACTTTCACAAAACAGTTTGGATCCACCTAGTAAGGAAGAACTGTACAATACACCAGGTCAAGTAAACTTAGTTTGCAAGAGAAATTAAGTTCACCTTCATAAGTGAAATTAGTTGAAGTCGTAGGCACAGGACAATTGAATGCAGGCATGCAACCCTTAATAATAAAACATTATGTGGTGGAATCAGAAAGGAAATCAGTCATGGTAAAAAAATTAAATTCCTTTTTTTTTTTTTTACATTTAAAATTAATGTAAAATATATTTTTGAAGAACATTATTAAATATGTAAGATTCACTTACCCCATAAAAATTAACCAAGGAGCTTTTGATCAATCAACGGAAGCCATGTCCTTTTTCATCCACTCATACTGAAAAAATTGCACACATTTGAAAGGTCATATCAAATTAGATTCGATGATAAATATAATGGATATCTCGATTACTCTATATATATCACAATTTTTTTGGGAAAACGGGGAGAGAATAAATCTAAATGATTTCATAAAAGAAAAAAAAACGAAAGATGGAAAAAAAAACAAAAACAAAAACAAAAAAAAAAAAAAAACTAAACAAAACAAAAAAACAAAACAAAAACAAAACAAAACAAAACAAAAGAAAAATGCTGAGGACAAGAAAGAAAGCACCTTTGGAAACGGACGTGCATTATGTAGTCAACACATAATTTCACCCTCTAATTCCCAGCTGCAATTTCTCATCTCTCAAAATTTTGATAATTGACGGCATAAGAAACAGCAATAACTTCAGTTGGCGCAGTGCGGGTTGGATATATAAGTAGGCACCCAGCCATTTGTTACCACAAACCATGAGCCACTTTAACAAGTATCATACAGTTGCCACAAAAAATCCTATGCTGCCACTGATTACCTTTTCCTGCATACCAGCAATCAGAAGAAAAGAAACTGAATGGTAATTCAGATCCCACACTCCCAAAGAAAATAGAAATTCCAAAATTTCCCAGAATCTTGATTTGGCACTACACAACAAGTTCAACAGGTCATCACTAGTCTTTTAGTACATATTCATCAGAATATAACTAACTGTTTGAACTAAAAAATAAATAACAATGCATCATAGTAGATTGAAACAGAAAATTCACATACATGTGCATCAGATGATGTGAGGAGCAGCGTGTCATATTCTATACCCGCTTTCAAACGTGATTTTTGAAACTATTTTTTGAAAATTTCTCTTGACAAGCTTGTTTCTGTTAAGTATTTTCAGTATAGGAAAATAAAAACCACAAATAACATATTAATAGAATTACTTTTTGTTCTTGGCAAACTGTTTTTTCTTGATTGTAACATAACCAAATAGGGCAATATATTACCACAACACCTCCGGTATCTACAAGCTCCTGATGAACCTATATTCTTTTAAACCATTAGGAATGACTTCCATAAAACAAATAAGAAAGCATTATATTGAAGAAACTTCGAAGATCCACAGGACTTCAAAAAGCTTAGTCATTTTCATTCCTTCTGAAGCAAGGCAACACCAATAAAATAAATCTATTTAACTAAATAAGGGTATGAAGAAGTCCCACTTAAACAGAATCTTTTCGTCTCATTTTGGAAGGGATGGAAGATAAATTTGAATAAAACTAACACTTGGTCAGTCTTTTAGTTGCACTCAAAGAAAGAAAAAATAAAAAATAAAAAATAAAAGAAAACACTGAGGAAAAAGGAAGCAATATTGAAAACTGACCTGCATTATTTCCCATTGAGAAAATTCTCTACTGCCATTGAGATTACCTTTTCCCATGTTCCAACTTTTGGGAGAAAAGATAAAGGATAGCAATTCAAACCGTACACTTCAGACAAAAACAAAAAATAAAACAAAATTCTCATGATTGCGATTTGGCACCACACCATCAGAAAATAATTAAATGTCTGAATCAATAAATAATAGCACTTAAGTTTGAATTATTTGATATTATATGTGATGCTTAATTTTCTTTTCAAGTAGAGAAGTGTTGAGTTTCTTATGTTGAACAAAAGAATCAAATGTTGTTCATCAATATTAGTAAACCTATGGGGGGAAGTTTGTCGCTTTGAAGTTATAAAGGATGGGAAAAGGAGGAATCCTCTTAAGAGGAAAATTCCCCAGGGGAAGGAGACTGGCAAGCAGCAGCAGCTACACAATTTCAACTCCAAGCATATGACATTGGAAAGAGACCCTGCAAAAGAACCCACACTGACTATAAGGATAGACGGTCAATTAGAGATCTAAAGAAACACAAATCACCGGAACAAACCTCTATATTCCCCATAATTTCAGGCAGTGAAATTAGAGAGACCCACAACCTTTGATTATAATGACCAGAATGATGAAGTAATGGAAGAACTTACAAGTAGTTAAGCACTCTGTTCCATAAAAATAAATAATAATTAGCCCATGATCCAATTGGAAACTGCACTGATTCTTGGCATGCACACAAGTGTCAATAGCTTCACACATTCACTTGCATAGCAATCTAAGCAGATCTGATCTAGCATGTGCCTACTCAAGCTTATCAGATTTATACAAATGTTACAATTTTCCCCAAAAAAAAAAATCTTATAATTTTTATTAAAAAGAAAAACAATTCATGGGCGTGAATTTGATGAATATAAAAGAGACCCAGTTTTTCCCTTTCTAGTTAAGTGATCCTCCTTGTATACTTCCAGTGTACTTAGGGGCGCCTTACGCTTTTAATAAAATCAGCTACTTACTTATCAAAAAAAAAAAAGTATTAGGTGTCCAAAATTTTAGCTGATCTTCTGCCATTCATGTATCACATACATGAATACTATCTTTGCTTCTTGTACTCGTAATTTGAGCTCTTCAATCTTGGAAATTCTGTTGATTGAAAATTTTCCATACAATTAATATTAGAAAAACCCAAATTAGGCAGTGATAAAACAAAGAGAAATTTATCTGACGATGAAAATATTAGAAAACCATATATATGAAAGAATTTGAGAAAGTTATTACAAGAAGCAAGAGGATCATATTTATATTTAGCCGACGGAAAAGAGCAATTACCTTAGTGTAAAAGATGAATATATTGTTGCCGCCTTCGAAATGATGTGCAGGTATTATAACAGAAAATGAGACTCTTCCGAGACTTTTAGCTCATCCAATATATTCATCATCAATCACTATTTGATCGATGCCAGGAATTTTTTTGTTGTTCTTTTCCTTTCTTTCTTTGCCACAGCTTCTTAAACAAAGGGCAGTTCTCAACCCTTGTAATAGAAAGATATGCAGCCCAGGCAACCCCTCTTCTAGCATGTACTTGAGCTTAGGGCAATCATAGATCCACAATAGTTGCAGAGATGAGAGGTCTCGAAGCCCTTTCTTGTCCAAAGATTTCATATTTGGACATCCAATTTATTAAACTGGTATACCTTGAGCGTGGCTCTTTCTGAGAGCAGAACCACTTGTCACATTGAGAGTCGTTTGTCAGGCACTGGAACTTTCACAAAACAGTTTGGATCCACCTAGTCAGGAGGAACAGCACAATACACCAAGTCCAGTAAACTTACTTCGCAAGTGAAATTAATGTATGCACAGGACAATTGAATGCAAGCATGCATGCAACCCTTAATAATAAAACATTATGTGGTGGAATCAGACAGGAAATCAGTCATGGTAAAAAAAATTAATTCCTTTTTTTACATTTAAAAGTTATGTAAAATATATTTTTGAAGAACATTGTTAATATATGTAAGATTCACTTACCCCATGAAAATTAACCAAGGAGCTTTTGATCAATCAACAGAAGCCATGTCCTTTTTCATCCACTCATACTGAAAAAACTGCACACATTTGAAAGGACATATCAAATTAGATTCGATGATAAATATAAGGAATACCTCGATTACTATATATATATATATATACAATTTTGTTTTTTGGGAAAAGGGGGAGAGAATAAATCTAAATGATTTCATAAAAAGTTAAATATTTCATTTAGTAACCTATTCATCACAAGTCTTTTAGTAACCTATTCATTAGAATATTAAGTAAATGTTTGAACAAAAAAATAAATAATAATGCATTCATAGTAGATTGAAACAGAAAATTCACATACATGTGCAGCAAATGATGTGAGGAGCAGCGCGTCAGATTCTATACCCCCACATCTGCTTTGTGTAGTCATAATCGAGCTCTTAGATCTTCTAAATTCTTTTGATCAAATATTTTCAATACAATTAATCAAGCAAAAAGGAAAACAATTAGACAGGATGAAACAAAGAGAAAAATATAAAAGAGAGGAAATGTTAGAAAAAAGCATGTACCTAAGTGGAGATTCTTGCTAGACTTTTAGCTCATTCAATCAATTCATCATCCATCTTTATTAGGTGGACGTGAGCAATCTTGAGCCATTCTTTTCCTTTTTTTTTGTGACGTTGTTTCTTTAGCAAAGGACAATTGTTGATCAGTAAAACAGAAATGGAGGCAGGCAGTCCCTCTTCAGGCATGTACTTGAGCATAGGACAGTCATAGATCCGCAATTCTTCAAGAGAGGCAAGGTGTTGAAGCCCCTTCTTATCTAGAGATTTCATAATAGGAAAATTCTTTATTTGAAGAGCAGTCAAATTGGTGGGCAACAATCCCACCTCCGGAAAGGACTTTGCATCTCCCCTTTCACCACAAATAAACAAACTTTTAAGAAAAGGGAGCTTTTGCAAACCCCATCTCATTCGTCCGGCAACGAGGTTGTCACAATCGGAGATGGTAATCGATTTCAGATTAGAAGGCAAGCCCCCCTCAGGAAATGACTCGACCTCTAGACAATGTACTATTTGCAATTCCTCTAGAGATGGAAGGAAAACGTGCATCTTATCCGGTAGTGACCTCAAATTTCCACAATTCCAAACCCAAAGCAATGCAAGGTTGGGGGCACGCAATCCACCTTTTGGAAAAGATACAAAACAAGGGCAATCTATGATTTGTATTTGCAATGTCATTAAATCATGTCTATGTTCTTCAGAAACTGTCAAAGATTCCAAATTCCTACACCCAAAGATATAGATATCACAAAGGTTTGGAAATAAGTCCAATGGGACAGACTTGAGAGAATCATAAATATCATATAAGTACAATTTTTTAAGGAATGAAAAGATCGGGTACATTGGGAGCTCTAAAATCCCACAATTCCTGATGATAAGGGATTTTAATGTAGATGCTAGATCACCCTTGGAAAGGGACACAAACGAAGAACAGCCACTGACTTCTAACTCTTGAAGAGAACTACTGGGCCCCATCATTATGTTGGCTTGGGAATCTAGTGCATCAAATCCTCCAACTTTGAGAACCTGTATTCTAGTTGGCAATTCCTTTAATAAAACCTCATTACAATGTGTTAGATTCAATTGACATATAGCAGGAAACATCAGGAGTGAAGACACCAATAGTGGACATTTCGTGATCTCAAGTTTGGCTAAAGAAGGAAGATGGCTGGGCAACCTTTGTGTTAGCTTGGGACAATCATGAATATAAAGCTCTTGTAGGAGAGGAAAAGCTTCACCTTCATTTTCAGCACCAAAGGAAAACCATTCCTCCCACTTCAACATCAACTCGAACCTTAGAACTTTCAATGCTTTAAATGGCATAATTGAAGATGAACCACTACCATAAAATCCAGGACCCACTCTAACAACTCCACCAAACTCAACAATAGAGAGGTTCTGCAAAGAGGGTAGTTGTCCAAGCAATGGCAGGCTGCAACAAAATTTACACTTGTTTAGATGAAGAGATACCATATTAATGAATGAATCATGCCCTATCCAATCTGGAAAACTTTGACCGCCATAGTTGTTGATAGTGAGACTTTTCAAATTTGAATGAGGCTGGAGATTGTCAAGTACAGTTCTTTGACTTTCTAAAACAACAGTATCAGCTTTCCATTCCAACACCAACTCCTCAATGTGCTTCTTTTCCTTCAACCCTGCATCTGAGGCATCAGTAGAAGAGAGAACATTTTGAAGGTTCAAAATAGCAAGCTTTCCTCGAAGATTTGTAAGTTTTCCCAACTCTCCTATGGAAGACCCATTACGGCTGCCGATAATAAATTTTGTCAACGTTTGCAGACTTCTTAAGCTACCCAATTGTATCGGCATCTCCATTATGTCAGTTCTAGTAATATCAAGATGTCGTAGATTAATGAGTTTCCGCATATCCCTAGGCAACTCAACAAGACTATAACAACATGACAAGTTGAGTGTTTGCAAATTGATCAACTTACACAAGGAATTAGGTAACCTTTTAACTGCAGTAAAAGAAATGTCCAAATAACGTAGTTGTTTAATTTTGCCAATTGAATCAGGCAAGTTAGCCAAATTCTCATAATGAGACAAAGAGAGTACCCGTAAACATCTTAGCTTCAGCAATAGATCATTCGATACCTTTTTAGATAAATTGTTGTCCAGTATTGAGAATTCTAATGGCAGGAAGGTGCGCAACCGCTTAACCTTGTAAAGAGCCTCAAACTTCTTAAAGTTATCAAATCTTGTTATGAAATACGACAAGTGACGAGTCTTGTTCACAATTCCGTAAAAACTATCACCCTCCAACCTAAAGATAAATTGTCTAGAAAAAAATTTGGCCAAGTCATTGACAAGATCGTGCATTACCAAACATGATTTATCACCACTTGATTGTTGAAACAATGATCTTGATACAAGATCAAGAAAGTAATCGTTACCAACTTCTTCCATTGTTTTGTTTTTGGGTTCTAGCAAGAAACCTTCCGCCATCCACAATAAGACTAATCGGTCTTTTTCAAATGCGTAACCCTTTGGAAATATTGAACAATAACCAAAGCATCGCTTTAGATGCGATGGTAGATATTTGTAGCTTAATCTTAAAGCAGGAAGAATGCTTGTCTCCCCAATTGGCAAATCCCATATTTCACTCTTGAGTATCTTGTCCCATTCTTCAACATCTAATTTCGACCACAAGAGAGCACCAATCATTTTGGCGGCTAAAGGTAGGCCCTCACATTTTTTCACAATCTGTCTACCTACTGCCTCTAGCTCAGGATGTGCAATAAAGTCAACATTGTGAAACGCATGGTCTGAAAATATTGACCAGCAATCATCTTCTGATAACTTTTTCAGACAACGAGTCTCACAAGAGCGTACCACGGAGGCGACATCATTATCACGCATTGTTACAATAACCATACTTTCTTGCGCCCCAAATTTAAAGGGATTAATTAAGATTTCCCAGTCAGCATAATTCCTATTCCAAACATCATCTAAAACAAGTAGGAATTTTTTCCCCACCAACTTCTCCTTAAGTGTAACTTGAAGCCCATTCAGATCCTTAATATCACAAGTTGACGAAGTTGCTGCCTCTAGAATAGTTTTCGTGACCCTAAACACGTCGAATTCGTGTGACACATACACCCATGCCTTCAGGTCAAAATTCTCCTTCACCCTCCTGTCGTTGTATACAAGCTGAGCAACGGTGGTCTTGCCAATTCCTCCCATACCCACTATGCCAATCACACACATCTCACCCCCGCTGGCATCGTGCGACAGCAACAAGTTAATTACTGCCTCCTTATCATCATCCCTACCAAAAATACCAGATTCTTCAACCAAACAAGTGGAGGGCAATCTTTCAGAAGATTTCCCTCCAAGACCTTCGCTTAGACCTAAGAAATCCTTTTGCTTTGCTAGATATTCTAATCGGTCAAGTACCCTTTCCACCTTCCGTTGTATCTTCTTGAAAAAGGGATTAAGAAAAGTAGATACAGAGTTTCGTACCTTCCTTGCAGTTGTCTGAAACTCAGCACCCAACTTGCATCTCAGGATTTCTGTAGCAATCTCACCCAAGATGTCTTCTGCTTCAAAAGCAGCATCTTTCAGCTCACAAAGCCACACTTTCACATCAGGGTTCGTGAGTTCCTTCTCCTCCGCGTCCTCCACCACTGCCTTCACAGACAGCAATGCTATCTTCAGCTTTCTTAAGGGCCCCTCGGCGAGTTTTCGCCCCCCAAAGAAGTCAAGCACCTCGCGAGACATCCTGTCAATTAGCACGTGGAAGCCAACAGAGAGAAGAGCATCGGCCATGTCTTCTTCTTTGTAATTGAAGAAATGAGATATTAAAATGAATAATATCTCAGCATACTATATAGGAATTAACGTCCTCTACACTTATGAAATTTACGCCATCGTAATCATCAAAATGCTCGGAAAATATCACATATTAAAAATGTGGAGTTATAAAAAATTTTCTTTAGAAAAAGCTTTCTCTTCATTTTTGAAAAGACTCTTATTCTTCATAAAACCAAAATCCAGTCTTTAATTCAAACTTTCTTTACAACATAAAAAGTAATAACTCGATGAAAATATACTCAATTATTAATTATAATATATCACATTTTTAATAAATAGTATTTTTCAAGTGTTTTGATATCTAAAAATAATTTAAATTTTGTAATTTAAGAATTTACAACTCGTTGGCAAACCCTTTTGCCTTTGTTACTTACTGTTAGATTGAAGTTGTATAAAATTTTAAATTTTTTGTGTTGAAAAGTCAAAAAAAAAATATATTTTTTATAATGATTTTTTTTAATAATAATAAAAAATAAATAATATGATATACAAATAATTAAAAATTAAAAAATTTTAATATTGATTTTTTTTTTAAAATAATGTTCCAATAGTTTCTAGAGAATGAAATAGTTCGTCAAACACAACCAAACTGATCACCACTTTTATCTATTGGTTCATTTTCTCTCTTTTCAATTTTTTATTATTTTTTTATTCCTTTCTTCTCGATCTATCATCATAAGAACTCTCTTGGTAAAGTAAGAAGCTTTCTTCTCAAGTTGGATGCCACGATTATTCCTCTCGTCTCAATCACTTGGTCTCTTTGGCCTTGTTTGCCTAAGGTGTGGAACGGTACTCTTCTAGCTACAGTACCTTTCAGGATGTGCACCAAAAGTCCTGTCCTATTTTCAAAAAAAATCAAATCACTCGCATACCCCAATGGTTATTGCAGTAACCATTTAACAGACTAACCTATTTTTAAGGTAGGTTACTCACACACCAAATAGGGCAGGACTGCAATAATAGTAGGGGTGTGTAGGTGATTTGATTTTTTTTGAAAATAGGACAGGACTTTTGGTGCACATCATGCAAGGTACTGTAGCTAGAACAATATCATTCTAGCTACAGTACCATTCCGCGCCTTAAGCAAATAGGGCCATCGTTCTCTCCTTTCAAGTACAGTCTCAGAAGTGTACGTGTCTCGGTCAAAACGGTGGGCTAAGGACGTTTTCCGCTCTTAGGCATTGGGCAGTGTGCCAATTACCCAAAAATAGGAAAAGCCCTTTCTAAAAAATGTTTTACACCAACACAAACAAAAATGATAATAACAAAGAAATACCGCAATGGAAAGGATAATGTATTGGCTCCAATGCAACAGAGAAGCATGTAGAACAAAAGCCAAATTTACCTGCTATGAAGACCGAAATAATTTCATTAACCCATACGATCATCCATATGTTGTCTTCAACATAAGACTGTCCACAATTAACTCAATTCTCAGTATAACAAAAGTTGTCAAAAAAAAAAAGGGGGGAAAAGACCAAAAATTACAACGAAGAACAACCCAAAATTAAGGACAGGAAGCAGTCCAATCGAGCAATAAGTACGTTGAAACAATTTTTTCAATGGCCAGACCGGCTATAGGTCACTTGCAATTTTTTTTTTTTTTAAAAAAAAGGGTCACTAGGGTCCGTTGGTCCCAAAGAGACAAGTACACTCCAATGCTTAAGTTAGCATAATGTTTAAATAACGTTTTTTAAATAAGGCACCGTTTTTTAGAGAAGACCAAAAATCCAATTTTACCTGGAGCTATGTAACCTTTTGTATTGTTTTCTACAACTGCGATATGTGGGAGATGTCCCATTCCGTCAGCCTCACCAAAACTATTTTTTGGTTATTTTAGTGAGGCAGTTTATCGAAAGTAGCTTAAATCTCCATTTTTCAGACTCACTATTTTAACCAAAAAAAAAAAAAAAATTAGTGAAGTGAATGGTACTTATCAAATATAAAAAAGTACTATTCACTCATCTAGTGATTAAACAACTCATTTCTCTCTATTCTTTTTTTATTTTAGTTTCTCTTTCTTTTTTCTAAGAATAAACAAATCTTTGAAAAATGATATTTAAATTGAATAGTAAAAGTAGATTGTTAAAATAGTAAGGCTGTGGATACTCTAAAAATGTGAGTTGTTAAAATAATCAAAAGTGCATTTTTTGTTATTTTGGTGAGTAAAATTTGGTGAGGCTACTAGGAATACTCTTAGTTTTTGGGGTTTTACTTCCCGTTCGGAGTAATGGGTGGTTATCCCGCGCAATTATTTTTCATGTAATGGTCCATATGAGTGGGACCCATGGTAAATTATATCCCTAACAAAGTTAAACCAAAGATATACAACAGTACAATCCAAAATTGCTTTGTCAATGCTCCTGAAGAAAAATCACAGAAACAAAAAAGCAAGATTTTTTTTTTCAACCCTGGAGTGCTATGACTAAACCCCAAGAATTACTGGAGTGCTAGAAACAAAGTTGTTTTATCTTTCTCAGTTCTCACCTAATTTCTTGCCTAACAAGAGCATCTTCATGCTTGTGATATGATTCCTACCTAATACAAGTTGGCATAAATTGAGTCATTGAGGGTCTAATTGTTGAAGTTAAAACTACAAAATGAATGATCCAGGTTTACTACAAAATGAATGATCCAGGTTTTCTACAAAATGATTTGTACCACAAGTAGAAAGGACATACGGTAATCACAGAAGCATATATGATAAGTACCTAAAAAATACTCACAGAGCAACCTGCCTCCTAAGAGGCCAAGAATCATCAGTGCTGTAAAGATCCCAAACTTCTCAAGTTTGGCAAGCAAGCCTATTCTACAAAAGTTTTGCAACTTTTATGTCATGAGATTTGAAATGTGTGATAAAAAGCAACTTCAATATTTTAACCACATCAGCCAAAGAGCACTCTCAACAACTTTTTTTAGATTTTCTTTAAATTTAAGAAATCAAACTACTTTTTCAGCCATTTTCGATTACTCTACAATAACTTCCTTTAACCTTTTCTCTGTACCATTTAAATATTTTTTCAAATCAATGCTAATGGAAAGAGAAAACCTTTTTTTTTTAATAAAAAAAGGATAAGGGGAGGTAAAGTGCTTCCCTAAATTTTGGGTAACATAATAGCTTTCCCTTGGTTTAGGGAAGGGAAAGGGAGGTAGGTTTTAGAGAATTTTTTCTACGTTTAGAGAAGGAAATGAGGTTTAAGAAATCTGCCGATAGTGCTCTAAGGCAAAACAGGATATTTGGAACAATTATCACACATGTTGGCCAACGTCAATCTTAATTGTTGTAAAAGCAGATTTTTGCACGGCTGAATTGGTAGTGGTAGACGGGTCCACTTGCAAGACAAAAAAACGACTACCAGAGAGGCACTGGCCGAAGGCCAGCTAGAAGACTCTGATGATTAAGTTAATAGAGCATTCATAGTGAAAAAGTAAAATCAAGAGAGTTTAGGGAGAAATGGAGTCTGGTATCCTTCCTTTATCTTAATCTCATTGTTTAACTTCCTTAATCTTCCAGACTTTTTAGCTTTTTAATGAGTAGGCCTTAGGTGCAGCTGTGAAAGACATATGAGGCTAAGGCCCAATATCAAAGCCCCCTCCTTGCTCCTGGTACGCTGATATTGCATAGAAACGAGCATTCATTAATAAAATCAAATGAAGGTTACACCAAAATGTATGTAGTCTCCTTATAAATATTCAGATATATCATTATATTTAGAATATTGAAAGAAAGCTGACAGCGGAATGCTTGACAGTGACAATGAAGCACAGCAACAGCAGAGGAGGAAAACAGAGCTCAACCTTTCCTTCAATTTTAAGATAAATAAAAGGGTTAAATACCTAATACTCCTTAAAGTTTCATTTCTTTATTTTTTTCTCCTTAGAGTTTGATTTTTATCACAAAAAATACCTGTAATTTTGATAAAGACTAAATTGGTCCTGACCGTTAGTTGACTTAACAGAAGTCCACGTCACTAACACGTAGACCAATTAAAATTCAACACTTGGCATAAATGGTCATGTCATCAATAATAACGTGGACACCTAATTAAATTTTTATTTTTTTAAAAAAATTAAAAAATATATTTTCTTTCAAAAAAAAAAAAAATCGGTAGCCACCCCCATTGGGTGGCTCTTTGGGGCCCAAGGGGTTGGCCTAAACCACCCCCTTGTTCTATGGGGGTGGCTGAGCCATCTCGAGTACCCATGTTGATTATTTCAAAAACTCATTAGGAGATTCTTTTGTCACTTTATTAAGTACAGGACTCGATCATCTAAATTGACTTAAATAACTAATCCATACCACATGCATATGTTGATTAGACACATTCATATGAGGAATTCAATTGAACAGAAAATAATTAAGTTAAATATCCCAAAATATGATTGTAACAAAGGCACCAATATTGAAATCCTAAAAAAACATGATTAGGGCTTCAATCTAGCCTCTAACTAAGAGTTAGTTACGCATAATTAAAATAAAGACTAAAAATAAAAGGGAAAGAAGAAACCGAAAACCTTCTAGAAGTAGCCTCCAAATTCTCCTCTCTCCAGTTGTGTTTTTAATTGTGAGGCTTAAAGGTCTATTTATAGGGTTTAGGAGAGTCTTAGAAGCCCTAAGTGAAACGCCCCAAGTTTTAGAGGTAGAGTGATTGAGAGCAATTGTAACGTATTCTTATTAAAAAAAATAAAAATAATTCTATTATAAGATCACCACAAAAACATAACATCACCAAAGTACTATAACCTCTCATTATAAAATCACAAACACATAATGTGCTAGTATTCAATAATCTCATAAGCAATAAAGTTACATCGTCTATGCTTATCCAAAGCCGTCTAGTCTATAGAATGGACTCACAAAAACTTCTATTGCTACTGCTCATGCTAATCCATAAAGCAGCGATAGGATCTTTAACAACTAAAAGGCCCACTAGTACCTATGTCCTCAGTACTACAATATATAGAGCAATCTGAAAAAGATGTATAGGGAGAAATGGTGAGTTTGACAACTCAGTACGTAGCCACAACACTAAGATGTTATAAAACATGCTATGCAAATTTCTATGTCAAAATCTCTGTTATACACAATGAAAATTCTATATATGATTCCAAACGACACATATTCTAAATGTATAGGTGTTTTAAACAATATTATATGGAATAGATCTGACCTAATAAATAATAATTAACCAAAAACAGATATGCAATGAACAATAAAGAACACAGATATTTTGGTTACGAAGAGGAAACTAATTAGAGAACTCTCTAATTGTAAAACCTCTTCAGGGCAGCCAAATCCAGGAAATCAACTAACTCAGTAAAAGAATAAAGGATTACAATACGTTTCTCACATCTTAAAACTAGAGGATACATTACCTTCTTCTTAGTCAAGTTTTCTTCTTTACAAACTGGTTTCACAAAAATTAACTTTGAAGGAGAAGCAACATTAGTAGAAGAAACATCAAATTTATCAAAGCTCAATCCAATTCTATCAAACGAATGTTTCTGATTATGCAACATGTGATTTAGCTTTTCACTAGAGAATATTTATCAAAGCTCATTCTCTAAGGATTTCACTTTGGTAATTAAAATGTGATTTTCAGACATCAAAGTATTATGAATAGCATGTAAATCAGTTAAAGCAACAGAAAGTTGATCATTTTCAAGATTAACATCTTTGAGTTTCTACAAGTGTTGCTTATTTAACTTCTTCAATTTAATGCATTCCAAAAATAGATTATTATAAGCATTTTGCAGATCACACTCTTCTTCTAATTCATTATCATATATATTATGTTCACTATCTAGAGAGTTAGACTCACTAGGCTCATGTTCACTATCATAAGAAACCCCAAAAGCTACATAATTAGCAACATTTTCAGTTTTTTCCTCATTGTCTGACTCATCACTTTGAGTCACATTAAAGGCTTTGCCCTTTGAATTTATCAAATTTCCACAATCAGCACGAATATGACCAATACCACCACATTTATGACACTTACGACCATGAGATAATTTATCTTTATGATTTTCATCATACTTACCTTCATAATTATCTCTAACCTCATGACTAGGATTCACAAAATTTTTTGATTTCCTACTTCTAAAATTTCCATTGTTTTTGAAAAATTTTCTAAACCTCCTAGCAATAATAGCTATTTCTTCATCATCTCCAGAATCTTCATTAGAGTGAACTACAGATATACCTTTAGTAGCCTTGATCTGAAGAGCAAGATTTTTTGAGCTTTTTGGCTTAGGTAACATGAGTTCAAATGTCTGAAGAGAACCAACAAGTTCCTCTACTCTCATTGACTCTAGATCTTTGCTCTGTTGTATAGCAGTAATCTGAGGTATAAACCTCGCAGGTAGAGATCTTAAGATTTTCTTTATTATCTTAGCATCAGTCATTTTCTTTCCAAGATTAATAATAGAGTTTCTAATAGTGCTAAGCTTAGAATAAAAATCATCAAATATCTCTTCCTCTTCCATCCTAATCTCTTCAAATTGAGAAACTAACATCTGAATTTTTTAAGCTTTCACAATCTTAGTTCCTTCGTGAGTAATTTCCAATGTTTCCCATGTTTCTTTAGCTATTACACATCGAGAAATTCTTGAGAATTCTTCGATGGAGATAGATGTGAAGATGGCATTTAACGCTTTGTCATTTGCAGACGAAGCACTCTTTTCATCCTTTGAAAATTCGGCAATTGCCTTATCAGGATTAGTCCATTCAGATTCAACAATATAACAAACGTCCACAGATTTGAGATATGCTTTCATACAAATTTTCCAAAACGTATTATTAGATCCGTCAAAGACGGGAAGTGAGTCAGGTGCAACTGTGAGAGACATATTATGAGGAGTCTAGGATCACACTCAGGAAATTAATCCAAACAGAGTGAACCCGCTATGATATCAATTGAAAATTCTATATACGACTCCAAACGACACTTATTCTAAATGTATAGGTGTTTCACACAATATTATACGAAAATATATCTAACCTAATAAATAATAATTAACAAAAAACAAATATGCAATGAACAATAAAGAACACAGATATTTTGGTTACGAAGAGGAAACCAATTAGAGAACTCTCTAATTGTAAAACCTCTCCAGGGCAGCCAAACCCAGGAAATCAACTAACTCAGTAAAAGAATAAAGGATTACAAGACGTTTACACTTACAAAACCTTTGCAATTAACACGATCTTATATAAGACAAGCAACCCACTTGCCTTCTACCGCAGTAGCTCTTTCCAGAGACAGCTAGCACAATCCTTCTACGTGATATCCCTTTACCGGAACTTCAGTTGACTTCACTTCAACAATCAACAAGTAAAAACAAACGATCACTCTAAGAGAGAGAACAAACTCTCTTAGCACACGACGGCGAATTCTAGATGCAGAAATTCGGAGTTATACAGATATGTAAAGATCTATATATATATATAATACAAAGACCCCTAGTCTAATTAGGACTCAAATACATTTAAATTAAACCTAGTAGACTACGGGCCATCCGGACAGTAAATGGGCTCGTCTGGACAGGCTCTAGGGCAACATCACTTTCTCTATTCCTTTGGCGCGGCGTGTTCAGACGGGCTTGCAGACTGGGTTGCAAACGAGGCCCTCGGGAGAAATTCATTGTGCGATTTTGAAATCCCGTCCGAACGGCTATGAGTCCCGTCCGGACGCCATAATGATTTGGCACACTTTGAATCCATTTTGATCACCGAACATTTAGCCAATAATTAAAACTTACACACAATAACAATTTATGCAAAATAACATAATTAACAAAATAAGCATGATAGTTGCAAAATGAGTAAGTACTTCCTTTTACTTTCCTTTCAAAATAATTGTTTTACCCTTTGACCCGACACCACAAATTTACCGTGAGCAGCACACGTTGGCTGCTCCTGAAAGACCTATATGCTCATCCTGTCGTCACAGGGGAGAGCTACCAAGTTGGGAACTTCCCTAGGTGAAGGCCACCTGGCCGGTAGCACACACCTTCTCGTAACTGTCCTTCGGTGTGCTTGCCATGCTACCCTATATTGTACCAATCGTCACTATAATCGTGTTTCGGGTTAAACATTTATAACCATGAATGCACATATAACATTTCATATGATCTGTAAGCTCATTTGTAACTGTATGATATGCCATGAACTTTGAGAAATCTTTTTATTCATAATTGTAGTCATGCATAAATCATAAAATAGGGTAACTGTAACACGTATAATTCTTAAACAATGATATATAATTGAATAAAACTTTGCATTAAAATATGAAAGGAAGTGCAATTGGAAATCATGTAAGTGAATTCTTTATAAAATCTCCAACATTTTTTTTCCAAAGATTTATAGTAAAATTTGTTGGGGTTTTTGGTGTTGTGTCCCCTTACCTGGTATTGCATGCCCTTATTTTGAATCCGCATCCAACTAAAAATTCCTACAACGAAGGTAAAAAGTACCTTAGTCATCAATTCATTTTCAAGTCTCAATCATGCATCACTTTTGTGTCCCCTTATTTTGAATCCGCATCCAACTCACAATTCCTACAACAGAGATAAAAAGTACCTTAGTCATCAGTTCGTTTTCAAGTCTCAATCATGCACCACTTTAGTTGCTAAAGATCTTAACTCTAATCTTTATCCTACTATCGTCTATCCTTAGCCAAAAACATTATAATGACATCAACCCTACCATGCTTGATTTATGTCTCACATAGAATTCTAATAATCAACTCCACTAAGGCTTAATTTAACCAATTGCTTTACACTAAAACACCAAGGTTATAATGTTCTTATTACTTTAAAATCATCCGACTACAATTAACAGCTTAAGAAGTCTATCTAGCCATAATATCGCTCTCTTCCTAAGCCATTTAATGTAGCAACTTACTCCCAATATCAAAAGCTTAGAAACATTTATAACAATCACTCTAATTATCACAAGACGTATTAGCATCTAAACCCAATAAGCATCAACTTCTATGGATCCCATAATAATTTATGATCAATTAACACTCTAAATATAATTAACTTCTCCAAATAGCAATTCAAGTGTTCATACACTAAAAGCCCCAATTTAATTCCAACAACAAAATTATGGTTTAGCTTCATACTAAAAATACCATAAAAGATATGAAAATATTACCTTGGAGAGTTCTCATTTTTTTTTTTTTTCATCCTCCTCTTTCTTTCTCTTCTTTCTTTTCTTCTTCTCTCTTTCTTTTCTTCCTCTTTCTTTCTTCTCTTCTTCCGGTTCTCTCCTTCATCTCACGCTCACTTGAGCTGTGAGCAAATGGGGAAAAATTGCTCCCCTTTATAAGATGTAAAAGCTGGCTGCATGTGGGACATTTGTCCCACATGCACTCTACCCACCTGCTATCAAGTAAGCTTGACACCTTAGCTGCCCAGGTGTTCAATGAGAAGGCAATGGAAGCATGCTGGGTAACATGTGTAACCTTAGGTGCCAATCAAATGGCTTACTATGCATGCTTACATCTTAGCACTTAGGTGCCTTGACATGAATCTATGAAGATGTAGTCATAAAATTTTATAATTAATCCTCAATGAACCTAAACCTATTGACTATCACATACCCAAAAATCGTGGCTTACGAACATCATTAACTCATCCAATTAATTTCCCAAGTCCCAGGTACTTCAACTACTCGACAGCTTGACCTATTAAACTTTGAAAAATCATAACTCTTTCAATTTAACTCCAAATGACAAGAATTTTGGCTTGAAATTTTCCTCATTTAAAGACACACAACATATCCAAAAATCAAAACAATCCATAACTGTTTGGCACCTCAAAAGCCCCTCGAAATTCGATGCCTCTGTTTGATTGAAATTCCTATTTTGACACTTGCATTTCTAAAAATCCTAACTCCTTCTACAAGCGTCCAAAAATCATGAAACCACTTTTAAAATCTTTCTTTCTCATCATTCTACAAGGTCTTAAAACAGTTTTATTTAAGGTCACTCATAGAATTTTCAGCATCCAAAACAATGTGATTTTTCTTTCAATAACCCACTAAAATTCTAACTAGCAATTTTCCATCATCTTTCACATAAAGTCTATTTACCTAACTTCATATAAATTTTAATAAAATTGCAAATCCTCCTTATCCTTGATATTAAGGCCTTGTTTGGTAAAAGGGTTGGAGTTGGCCTAAACACTATTCATCACCATTTCCAAAAAAAATCAACATCAAAACATTCTAACTTTTTAACTTTTTATATCAAATCATTTGCTTTTTATTATTATTCAAATAACAAAATCATTACAAAACAAAATTTTTTCACTTTTCCATACTACTTTTTCATTTTTTTTATACTAAACATTCTTATTTTTTTTCATATCAATCTACATCAACTACAGTGTCTAGGCCAACCCATTTACCAAACACCACCTAAGATTACCTTTATTCTAGGTATACATTTCGGGGTATTACACTAAGAATCCTAGAAAAATCGTAGATTTAAATCCAATTACAACTAGGACTTGGAAAACCTAGTTTGGAAAAAAAAAAAAGAGTCTTGCCACGTTTCAGAAATTTTTCTAGGCCCAAGTGCACTCAATCGCACTCCTGCGATCGATCTTCTGTGTGATGTGCTCGAACGCATCTACGCTCGAGCCTAGGAGTAGTGCGATCGATCGCACTACCGGTGGATGCTTGTCCTTGATCCAAAACTTCTAGCTTTTTCCAATTTTGTCCTTTAAGCCTGATACTTTCAGAATACTTCATTCCAAAAACCTATAAAACAAAGAAAACACAAAAAGAAATAAAATAGCACAAAATAACAAAACTAAGAAATTAACAAATGTAAATTAAGGAGCTAAAATATAAATAATTTAGCACATAATATATCTACAAGCCTATGATCAACTGAGATTATCCAAACCATTACTGATGACTCCACTCAAGAAATGAGAAGGCATTATATCTAGGAAACCTCTAAAATCAACAAAATAAACCTATTTAACTGAGTAATAGCATGAACAAGTTTCTTCAACAGAACCTTTTCGACTCATTTGGAAAGAGTGTTGGAAGATAATATAACTGACACAGTTGAACATCCCAATACCCCCTTTATGAATGACAAGCAACATATACAGGTGAAGAATACTTGAACTTTTTAAAAAAACATGCAAAGAAACTTCCCCTGCCACTTGTCCTTATTTCAAACTATTTTCTGACAATACCTCAATTATTTTTCTTGGGAGGGGGAATGGGGAGAGAAAATAGTCTGAATGATTTTTTGTTTCGGTAAATATTTTACTCGACTCAAAAAGAAAGAAGAAAAAATGCAGAAGAAAACGCTTAGGATGAAGAAAGGAAGAACCTTATTGTAACTGAATTACATTCAAAATTATAGTCAAATTCAAAAGACAATCAAACTCTACCTACACTTGAGACTAGTTCAACTCGGCTGCACTTTATCCATTGCATGAAGGATCTGTTTGTTGACCTGAGATCTTATCCGAAGACTTCAAATGGATGCAAATAAAAGCATCAGAACCACAGGCTAGATAGTAGGCACCCTGCAATTTATTACCACAAACCATGAGCCACTTTAACAAGTTTCATGCAGTAGCCACAAAAAATCCTATGCTCCCACTGATTACCTTTTCCCGCATAGCAGCTATCAGAAGAAAACACATTGAATGGTAATTCAGATTTGGCAGTTGCCACTACACAACAAGCTCAACAGGTCATCACAACAAGTTCAATAGGGAAAACAATTAGACACTGATAAAACTAAGAGAAACGTTAGAAATATGCATGTACCTATGTGGAGATTCTTGCAAGACTTTTAGCTCACTCAATCAATTCATCATCCATCATTATTAGGTGGACGTGAGCAATCTTGCGCCATTCTTTTCCTTTTTTCCTTTGACATTGTTTCTTTACCAAAGAACAATTGTTGATCAATAAAACAGAAACAGAGGCAGCCAAGCCCTCTTCTGGCATGTACTTGAGCATAGGGCAGTTATAGATCCGCAATTCTTCAAGAGAGGTGAGCTGTTGAAGCCCCTTATCCAAAGATTTCATATTTGGAAAATTCATTATTTGAAGAGCAGTCAGATTGGTGGGCAGCAATCCCACCTCCGGAAAGGACTCTACATCTCCCCTTTCACCACAAATAAACAAATTTTTAAGAAATGGGAGCTTTTGCAAACCCCATCCCATTCGTTTGGCAACGAGGTTGTCACAATCGATGATGGACATCGATTTCAGATTACAAGGCAAACCCCCCTCAGGAAAAGACTCAACTTCTGCACAATTGACTATTTGCAATTCCTCAAGAGATGGGAGTGCGTGCATGTTATCAGGCAGTGCCCTCAAACGTCCACAATTCCAGACCCAAAGCAATGTAAGTTTGGAGGCACATAATCCTCCTTCTGGAAAAGATACAAAATAAGGGCAATCTATGATTTGTATGTGCACGATCATTAAATCAAGACCAAGTTGCTCTGAAATTGTAAGAGTTTCCAAATGCTCACATCTAAAGATATAGATATGACAAATGTTTGGGAATAAGTCCAATGGGAAGGACCTGAAAGAATCATAAATATTTTCCAAATGCAATTTTTTAAGGGATGAAAAGATTTGGTGCATCGGAAGTTCTAACCTCTGACACTTTGTGATGGAAAGGGATTTTAATGTAGATGGTAGATCACCCATTGAAAGGGAAACAAGTGAGGAACAGTTAGAGATTTCTAATTCTTGGAGAGAATAGCTGGACTCCTTCATTCCCATGGCTAGGGAATCTAGTGCATCAAATCCTCCAACTTTGAGAATCTGTATTTTGGCTGGCAAATCCTTTAACAAGTCCTTATTACAACGTGTTAGATTCAATTGACATATAGAAGGGGCCCTTGGCAGTAAAGCCCCTAACAGCGTGCATTCCTTGACCTCAAGTATAGCTAAAGAAGGAAGATGGACATGCAACTCTCTTCTTAACTTAGGGCAGTCATGTATATAAAGCTCTTGAAGAAGAGGAAAAGCTCCGCTTTCACTTAACCATTCCTCCCACTTACACATTTGCTCAAATCTTAGAACTTTTAAGGCTCCAAATGGCTTAATCGAAAAAGAATCATTGCCATAAAACTCACGACCCACTTTAACAACTTGATCAAATTGAATAAATGATAGTTCTTGCAAAGAAGGAAGCTGCCCAAGTGGTGGCAAGCTGCAGCAATATTTACAGCCGTATAGATGAAGAGATGCTATATTAGAGAATGAATGATGCCCTACCCAATCTGGAAAACTTTTACCAATATAATATTTGATTGTAAGACTTTTCAAATTTGAATGAGGCCGGAGACTGTCAAGCATAGTTCTTTCACTTCCTAAAATATCAGTATCAGCTTCCCATTCTAACACCAACTCCTCAATGTGCTTCTTGTCCTTCAAGCATGCATGCAACGCATCCGTAAAAGAGACAACATTTTGAAGATTCATAATAGTAAGCTTTCCTCGAAGATTTGTAAGTTTTCCCAACTCTCTTATGCAGGACCCACTAGTTTTGCCGATGATAAATGTAGTCAATGTCTGGAGATATTTTAGTCTACCCAATTGTATCGGCATCTCCATTATGTCAGTTCTAGTAATATCAAGATGTCGTAGTTTAATGAGTTTTCGCATATCCCTTGGCAATTCAACAAGACTGTAACAACATGATAAGTTGAGTGTTTGCAAATTGATCAACTTACACACAGAATTAGGTAACCTTTTAACTGCAGTAAAAGAAATGTCCAAATGACGTAGTTGTTTAATTTTGCCAATTGAATCAGGTAAATTAGCCATATTCTCATAATGAGACAAAGAGAGTACCCTTAAACATCTTAGCTTCGGCAATAGATCATTCAATACCTTTTTAGATAAATTGTTGTCCAATATTGAGAATTCTAATGGTAAGAAGGTGCGCAACCGCTTAACCTTGTAAAGAGCCTCAAACTTCTTAAAGTTATCAAATCTTGTTCTGAAATACGACAAGTGACGAGTCTTGTTCACAATTCTGCAAAAACTGACACCCTCTAGCCTAAAGATAAATTGTCCAGAAACAAACTTTGCTAAGTCATTGACAAGATCGTGCATTACAAAACATGATTTATCACCACTTGATTGTTGAAACAATGATCTTGATACAAGATCAAGGAAGTAATAGTTACCAACTTCTTCCATTGTTTTGTTATTGGACTCTTGCAAGAAACCTTCAGCCATCCACAGTAAGACTAATCGATCTTTTTCGAATGCATAACCTTTTGGGAATATTGAACAATAAGCAAAGCATCGCTTTAAATGTGAGGGAAGGTATTTGTAGCTTAATCTTAAACTAGGAAGAATGTTTGTCATGTCTATTGGAAAATCCCATAATTCGCTCTTCAATATCTTCTCCCACTCATCAACATCTAGTTTAGATCGCAAGAGGGCCCCAATTGTTTTGACCGCTAAAGGTAGACCTTCACACTTTTTCACAATTTGTCTACCTATCACTTCTAGCTCTAAACGTGCATCAAATTTGCCATCAAGGAATGAATGTTTTGCAAATAGTGACCAGCAATCTTCTTCTAGTAACTTGCTGATATAATGAGTTGGAACAGTGCGCATCATTGATGCAACACTGACATTGCGTGTTGTTACAATGACTGTACTTCCTGGTGCCCCAGATTTAAATGGACCACTTAAGACCTCCCAATCAGCATAATTCTCGTTCCACACATCATCTAAAACAAGTAGGAATTTCTTTCCCATCAATTTCTCCTGTAGTGTAATTTGAAGCCGATTTAAATAGTTCATATCGCAAGTTGACAAAGTCACTTCCTCTAGAACTGTTTTAGTTACCCTGAACACGTCAAATTCATCCGAAACACATACCCATGCTTGAAGGTCAAAATGCTTCTTCACTCTCTTGTCCTTGTATACAAGCTGAGCAAGTGTGGTCTTGCCAATTCCTCCCATGCCAACTATGGGAATCACACAAAGATTTTCACTGCTACCTACATCATCTGAGAGCAACAAGCTAACTACTGCCTCCTTATCATCATCCCTACCAAAAATACCAGATTCTTCGACCAAAGAAGTTGTGGGCAATCTTTTTGATGATTCTCCTCCAACACCTTCTTTCAGACCCAGAACATCCTTTTGTTTTGCTACACATTCTAGTTTGTCAATTACTTCTTTTATCTTTGGCTCTACCTCTTTAACAAAAGGACCAAGAAAAGTAGAAATGGAATTTCGTACCTTACTTGCAGGGGTTTGAAATTCAGCATCCACCTTACGTTGCAAGAGTTCAGTGGTTATCTCGTCCAAGATGTCCTCTGCATCATAGACAGCATCTTTCAACTCATCGAGCCACACTCTCACAGCAGGCTTTGTAAGCTGTTTTTCCTCTGCGTCTTCAAGCAGTGCATTTACAGACAGCAATGCTATCTTCAACTTGTGTAAGAGTCCCTCGTTGAGTTTTCGTCTCCGAAAGATTTCAAGGAATTCCCTAGATGCCATTCGTTCAAAAAACACTTGGAGAAAGGGAGAGAGAAGTAAGCTTGCAACCTCAGCCATTTTTGCTTCTTTGCAAATCGAAAGGAAATGAAGGCAGGCAGGCTGCAACGGACTTATGTTTTGCTTTCTACTCCCAACCAAACAACATATACGATAAACAGCCAACGGGAGTGGACCCAAAAGCCTGCCCGTGAACAAAAAAGACCCCATTCGTGGTTCTCTCTGTCGTCATTACGACAGTGGGTATCAAAGTCTGATAAATTTGTCGACTGCATCATTCACAAAAGTAAATATTTAAGACTTTTTCTTTTCTTACCTTAATCCAAAAAGTGAAAACATTAATCAAGAGCTTTCTTCATAAAATAATTAAAAAAAAAAAAAAAACAAAACAAAACAAAACAAAAAAATTCCTCACCTGAGCACTTTTTCAATTCAACCGCAAAAAATTCTCCCTAAAATGAATTATCAAACACCACTAAGAGAGAGAAGCACTTCTCCCACCTCTGCCATGTTTTCTTCTGCGCAAGGGAAAAAAAAAATCAATGGAAATGAAGAAAGGCGATAGCAAACAGCAGAGCACAATCAGATCGCAAACAATCTCTTGCTTTTACACCGAAGAACTGGATTATGAAAAAATGTTTTTTTTTTTTTAATTATTATTATTATTTTGAAATTGAAAGTGAAAGTGGATTTTGGTGGACCTAAAAGTAGGTATTGAGACTTACCTCGCATTCTTATTTTCAATTTATTACTTCTTTGAGTTTCCATTAACGTAGAAGCTCTCAACATCTGCCAACATCAAGGGGTAGGAAGTAGAGGAGAAACTGATGGGTTATCAGAAGCTCGGGGGAAAATGCTATATATTTATTAAATTTTTATTTTGAAAAATAATTTTTCTTTCACCCAAACTATTCATCCCACTTTCTCTTTTTTTTTTTTTCAATCCGGTCGATCCTTAAACCATCACTTTTACGGCCTCCACTAAGAATTTGACACCTCACGTACGAACACTAGATCACACTAGATACTAAAACACTAGATCATTACTCTTCTCATTTTTCCTTCTCCACCAACCCATATGCGGAAGCCAAGCTCTGTGATGGGTCGCTGCCGGAGTTCTACCAAGGTCACCGGAATAAGACGCAGCTGCACCTCGCCTTGACCGTCCAAACGCAGTACGGCAGAGGTTTGATAACAGCGCTGGAGGAGCAACAGCAAACCGGGCGATTGAAGGTTGATGCGGCGGTGGCAATCAAACTTGGGAGATTGAAGCTGAAGAAGGTGAGGATCTTGGGACAGTGCTTGCTGGTCGTCGATAACCTGTGCTAATAATTCCATCACCATTAAAGCTAGTAATTGTAGCTTCAGATAGAAGCTTTGATCCAGTTCATCTTTCTCTTCACATATTGATTTTCTTTTTTTTTTTGGAAAAATATTATTTAGCCCCAAACTACCGGCCATTTCTATTTTAGCCCCTCCTAATATTCAATAAGTGATGAACTAGCCCCACAAACTACTAAACAGTTTCAATTTGGCCACTCCGTTAATGAACACCATCAAATTGGATGAAAAACGCAAAATGACGTCGTTTTTTTAGGTTAAGTTACTAAAATACTCCCCACAAATGACGTTGTTTTGGGGGGGCATTTTTTAAACTGAATTTTTTTTTTTTTTCAAAATGGTATTTTAGTAACTTAACATTTTCAAAATGACGTATTTTTGAATTTTTTATCCTATTTGACAGTAATGATTAATAGAGTGGCTAAATTGTAACTATTTGATAGTTTGGAGGTTATTTTATCACTTTTTGAACATTAAAGAACTAAAACAAAAACGACTAATAGTTTGGGGGGCTTTTTCATATTTTTTCCTTTTATTTTCATGAAAAATTTATATTTTACTTCCTAAAGTTTAAAGCAATTTGCAATTCGACCTCCAAATAAAAAAGTGGCCAGCAGCCCTTTTATACAATGAAAAGGGTTGCCAGCCCTTTTTCTATTTCAACAAATTCACTCAATTTCAGTTAAGGAAGAAAAGAATAAAAATACTAGATTTATAATTCTTTTACAAGATTTATAATTCTTTTACAACTTATTGGCATATGTTAATATGTAATTGAAGGGTATTAAATTTTTTTAATAATGGATATAGCTACAATCAACCATATATATTGGAAAATTATATTTTACCCCTCAAAGTTTGGGGTGATTTGCAATTCGATCTCCAAAGTATTAATTTTGGCAATCCACCCCTAAAGTTTCAAATTTTTACAATTTGACTAATTGTATCCAAAACTTTATATATTGTCCCTAATTTTTTTTTATAACAAATTAAAAAAATAAAAATAAAAATCGAGGTGGCTACACCATCTGTCCATTTTTTAACCCCCAAAATTATTATTTTTTTATATAAAAAATAAAACTTAGGGCAATATGGGAATTTTGAGATAATA
>NC_081541.1:44431155-44436938 GCF_901000735.1 Corylus avellana
TTACCAAGTTTGAAGTGCTTCAAAAGTTGACAATCACTTGGGGAGCGGGAGCAGAAGTAGTTAGCACCGAACAAGCAGACAGCCATGCTAGTCAAGACAAGGTCGCAATATTTGAGACACTAGAGAAATTGGTTTTGGAGGGTTACCCTTCTAAAACAGTACCCGGTCTGCTGCTGCCTGCAAAACTTCCAAAGCTGAAGAAACTCTACATCAGAGGAGGGAAGCTCCAAAATCTAACTAATCAAGTTGAGGAGAATGACAAGTGGCCGACAGTCCAGGTACTACGTCTCAAGTTCTTGAGGGAATTAAAGATGGATTGGAAAAAGATTTGGTCATCATCATTTCCAAGTTTGATTTACTTGGAGATATTCAAATGCGCTTCATTTATTACCGATGGAGTATTTCGATCGGCTGAAGCGATGAACTGAAAGATGGAATAAGAGCAATTGCGAAACACAACATTAGCTGCATGTTCACTCGGTTACTTCTCCCTCAAGACTATCTAAAGTTATGTTTCTTTGCCCAATTTTTCAGTTTAATTCTGTTTCATGTGGATTTACTCCATGCCTGTCTATATCTTTCTTCCGACGTACGGCTTCAACCGGGGCGTCAAAGGAGGATGATGTTTATCAAAGAAAGCTTGGGACATCATATAACATTAATATATATATATTCAACATTAATGGAATCAAATCAATCATCTAATATTATATTCAATGTTTAATTATTTCTTTGGAGTTTACAGTGTGTTATTGTTCCATAAAACATATATTCAAACAAATTAAAACATAAGACTCTTGACTTTAGTTTAATCCATATAAATTAAAACCCGTTAAATCTTTGCTCTCAAATGAGTAGTTTAAAATGAAAAGAAGTATAAGGAGAATATATATATATATATATATATATATATATATATATAAAAGAAGAATACTTGAATTTTGATGATCAAAGTATCAATAAAAAATTAGTAGGATTCTTTGATATTGTTGATGTAATACTTATTATATTTCAATACAAATAAACTCACACAATTCATAGCTTTCGAAAAAAAAAAAAAAAAAAAAAAAAAAAAGAGAAAAATAAACAAAATCTTTTTTTTGAATGAATTCAAAATAAAACAAAAGCATTCGCTCAACATTTAATGCAATCAAGTAAATTTCCTTGCATTAGGTTCAATGCTTAGTTCTGTCTATGATATTTTAAAAGAGTTTATGTTCCTTTTTTACACAACAATCAAATAAAGTTTTGCATTCTTTTGCTTTCTTTTTTTTTAATCAAATGCGGGAAAAGGTTACAAGGGAGGATCATTCCCACTCTTGATCCTAATAGAAGAGAGAATGGGAGATCCTATGGGAATGCTTCCGAACACAAGGTTAGAAGCGGCCCACTTAGCAAACCAATGTGCTCTAAAATTAGCACAACGTGACACTTTCAAAGCCTTACAACTTTGAAAAGAAGAAAAAATAAGAGAGATATCCTTCACTACACTAGAAAAGTTCCAATCTCTAAACACCAAGGGGTTATTAATGGCAGTTATCACCGTGAGAGCGTCCCCTTCAAGAAGTAAGTTTGAACAACCATGAGAAGCAGCAAGTTGAGAGGCTAACAAGGCAGCATGAGATTCCCCTAAGGTAACATCAACAGAAGATAAACGTTTTGAAGCAGCAGCAAGAATACAGCCATAAGAATCTGAAAGCACAGCTGCTGCCACAGAAAAATCATTTCTAATAGCCACATCAAAGTTGGCCTTGAAAATCCCAGCAGGCGGAGGAGACCAAACAGAGTTGGATACAGATGAATGCCAAGCTGAGAGGTGAGTTCTGAACGAGGTGAAAATCTGCTTGATTGAAGTTTTGATCTCCGGATGTTGAGCTTTATGAATGATTTGATTCCTAGAAAACCAAATGTGGTCCAAAACCACTGCTGCACAGATTTGAAATCTCCAAACATCTTCCTTAGGAATGGATAGAAATTGATGAGGCTTGACAACAGCCATAATCCAGTGAGAAATAGGCAAGGTGCTGAAAGAAGAAGTATCAATAGGCCATTGTATGTTCCTCCAAAGAATCCTAGCAAAAGAACAACCAAGGAAAATATGTTGCAAAGTCTCCTCAGGACCATTGCAAAAAGGACAAATCCAAGCATCAGGATCCTGAGAGGGAATAATTCTGCCTATTTTAGCTCTAACAGGGAGCATATCCCAAGTAATCTTCCAAAGAAGATGTTTTAATCTATGCTGTAATTTCAAGCCCCAAAGGCAGTTCCAATCTTCAGGAGAAAAAGGTGAGGGTTTACTTGAACTATCCAAGGCTACCACCTCATGAGCTGAGCTAACCGAAAATACACCCTTGGGAGAAGGAACCCAAATCCATCGATCCTGAGATGGAACTTGAGATAAGTGAATGTTCTGAATCTGCAAAACAGTGTTAGGATCAAAAAGATCATTAAGCAAGAGGGAGTTCCAGGTTCTATCTCTCTGAATAATCAGGTCAGCAACTTTGAAGTCAGGAAGATCAACCAGATTAGAGTTTGGAGAGGGCTTAAAATTAGGGATAGCTGGTATCCAGGGAGAGTTCCAAATATTGATATCAACACCATTAGAGATGGCCCAACAAGCCCCTTTCTCTATCACCTTTCTATTCTTAAGAATGCCTTTCCATAACCAAGAAGAAGACAGATTTGGAGGTAAGTCAAGGAATGAATGGCCATTATTAAGATACTTTCCCTTCAAAGCTTCAACCCACAACAAAGGTTGATTGGTAACAATCTTCCAACCTAGTCTAGCCAAGAGAGCCTTGTTGAGGAATTCCAATGATCGAATACCCAAGCCACCTGCAGATTTAGGTTGACAAATATTTCTCCAAGCAAGAAAAGAGAGATTGTGGGATTTGTTTTGGGGGAAACCCCACCAGAATTTTCTAATGGAAGAATTGAGAGATTGACAAAAAGATTTGGGAAGCAGGAAAAGAGACATAATATAGGAGGGGATGGCATTGGCAACAGATTTGATAAGAGTAGTCCTAGCTGCTTGGGAAAGAAGCTTCTTACTTCCATCCGTGATTAATTTAAAGTAGCCCTCATAAAAAAAAAAAAAAAAAAAAAAAAAAAAACCCGCTAATGATATTCATTATTCTCGACTATGCTTCGGTGCGACGGAAACTGTATCAAGATGGTTTTCAACACTATCGTCTACGAGGATTGTCTTTTCTTTCCCAGAAGTGTTTGCCAAAGAATTTTTTTAAAAAAAATTCTACTTCTCTCGAAATCAATCTCAATATTTTTATTTTTTACATTAAATAAATAACTTTTTATTACTATTCAAATAAAGAAATCATTACAATTTTTTTTTTTTTTTTATACAAAATATTCTAATTTTTTTTTTTAGAAGTGCTAGAGAGCCAAATAAATGAACCCTGAAAAATTTCTAAATTGACGTGACAAGGGTTTTTAAATTAAAAAAAAAAAATGCAATTCTCTCTTTCTTATCTGCAACTCACTGTCTGCCACATCAGTTTAAAATTTTTTCTGGGTTCATTTGTTTGACTCTTTAGCATTTCTCAATTTTTTTTTCTTACATCAATCAAATTAGCTACCGTTAGCCCACTTCATTTTTCAAATCCTTTGGCAAACACAGCCTTCAATTGATTGCACATTGAACGAGAGTGAACAGGTGAATTTTGAGCTGCCACCTGTTTGAAAAAAAAAAATTTTATTTTGTGTTCGGATTTTTTTTTTTCATCTTTATTTTATATAATAAAAATTGATTGATAGTATATAAATGTAAAAGAAAATTTGAATTTCTTGTAAAAAAAAAATTGTTTGATAATGTGAATAAATGAGTTTGATTTTTTTTTTTAAAAGAAATGAAAAAGAAGTGAGCAAGGACTTTGCCAAACACAGCAAGTTCTTTTTGTGTTTTTTTTTTTTAATTCAATTTTGAAGACATTTTATATGGTAACTTTATAATGATGATGATTATTTTATTTTTTAAAGTGACTAACATAAGTCATATGATAAAAAACTTAAAATAACCTCGGTAGTCTCCCAATCAATTCTTGGTAGTGTCTCGGTTGCATCCCAATTGAGTTTTGCCCGGGTCTCGACAATGTCTTGACCGGGTCCCATCAGTGTCCCAACTAGGTCTCGACAGTGCCCCAATAGTGTCCTAGTCGAGTCTCAGCAGTGTCCCAGCCAAGTCCTAGTTGAGTCTCAATCGGGTCCCAGTTGGGTCATGGCGAGGTCCTAACGGTGGCCTGGTGAAATCTTGGCGGGGTTTCGTCGACATCCTAGCTGGGTATGTCAATTTGAAAATGAGATACTTAAACTCGGAAAATAGGTTACGGTTTTCAAAAATGAAAACTATCTTTTGGAAATTAAAGAGGCTTTTCCAGTCGAATCGAAAAAAAAATTCATTATTTTTCATCGCACCAAACACCTGAAAATACGATAAACATTTTATAGAAAATCATTTTACGCCAAAAAAAAGCGGAGTCTAAATGATTAAATTAACATTTTCTTATCAGCCTAAGCTTTTACGACAAATAATAATTTAACTAGTATTAAAACTAGAGGTCCATAGTTTAAACCTTAACTACATCAATGCACCTTCTATTTAAATTAAATATTTTACAAAAATAAATAAATATTCTGCTTGTTGGGCCTTACCTATTAAAATGAAATTTGAACCCACACATAAAGAAGAGTGTTGAAATATTTCATTTTAGGAAAGTACAGCAGGAGAATATAAAAGAGTTGATCTTTTCTTCATTCTTGAGATAAAGAACTCATTTTAGATTTTTGCATTCTCTTTCAACTGAAAAACAAACAAATGAATTGGTATCTACGTAAGAAGCCCATGATCAACCCCAATTCTCTTAAGCCATAGTAATGCCCGCAATTAAGAAATGATGAGAAGGTATAATATCCAAGAACATTTTAAAATAGCAGGGATTTACAAAGCCAAGTTATTTTAGCGCCTACAGAACACACCCAACAAAATAAATCTATTTTAAAGAGTAAAGGGGATCAAGTGCTATTTAATATTATTATCTCTCCATGTAGTTCTCTTGGTATTCCTCTCGTGGATCATCATATGTTTCAAATTTTTGCCTACGTGGCATGTGATATTATGGTTCTACAGGAAAAAAGCTTTTCATGATAGACTATCTTTCGATGCTCTCAGTGTTTTTGTTCATATTAATAAAATCACTCTCGAGCATTTTCAAACTTGGCAATCTAAGACTCAAGCCCCAGTGGAAAAATGGATCTCTTCTCCACTCAACTGGTTTAAGATTAATTTTACCATTACTATTTGGGACTCTTTTTCTGCACAGATAGCTGTCTGTCGTGATTCTAATAGACAGATCAATCGCATTAACTCCCAAATTGGTCCTCCTTGCCTTCCAAATGTCGGGGAAGCTCTAGCAGCTCTTCTTGCTCTCATTTCTCTTTCACTTTAATAATCATTGCCAACTGTAAAGTAAGCTTGTTCAGACAAGTTTATCTTTTCTTTTTACATTTTTTCATTATTCATTGCATTCACATATTGACTTTGAGCTTTGAAGGTTTCTTTTTACAATTTTAAATCATGCTTTTATTAAAGGGGGCTTTTTCTTTTTTAAGGGTGGGCAGGATCTCGATTTCATGGGGAATTACAGATCCTGGCCGTTCAATTGTTTTCAAAGGCTAGTATTTCGCCACATGTCACACTAATGATAAAATAATATTTAAATTTTATTAAAAAATATAAAATTAAATTAAAAAATAATAATATGGGGTGG
>NC_081541.1:44437038-44449677 GCF_901000735.1 Corylus avellana
ACATCACCTAAACACAACAAGTAGAATAGGAATGAATGCAGCCAATCCATCAACAAATTTATTACTTTCATCCTTCCTTTTAGGCACCCACGAGCAACGACTTATTCTCAGCCATCGGCAGCCAGCTCCATCCTCACCACACTGAGTTCAACCTCCACCCAAATTTGGAAGCTCTAATGGCCATCAAACCCTACCTCAACGACGATAATCAACAAATCAAGAAAAACTCAATCAACAAAACCCACATAAATTCAAACCCTAAATTAAAATCTCCAAATCGAAACAATCAATGGGTAAATCCTTCAATCTGGTCTATGGATTCCAGTGTATCATATCAAAGCATTGCAACTACATGGTGATATGAATGTAGAAAGATAATCAGGTTTCATATATATATATATATATATAAATGTTAAATTCACTTTACCCCTAAAGTTTCAAGAGTTTTTCAATTCGAACCCCAATGTTTAAAAATTGGCAATGTACTCCCTAATATTTCAAAAAAATTTTAATTCAGAACTTCCGTTACTAATTTTCTTATAATTAGACAGAAATTAAAAAAAAAAAAAACATTGAGGGTAATTACGTAATTTCATAAATTTTTATCAAATTTGACGAAAATTAGTAACAGAAGGTCTGAATTGAAATTTTTTGAAATATTAGGAGGGTACATTGCCAATTTTTAAACATTAGGCTTCGAATTAAAAAACTACTGAAACTTCATAAAGTAAAGTAAATTTAACCCTTGTATAAAAATCCTCAATTTTGTGATTGTTCGTTTGTCTAGAACCTAATTAATGCATTCTTGTATGGAGGCTTGATTGCTCACTTGAAATATAGCTTATTAGGAATTGTATTAAGAAATTTAAATAGTACTTTTAGTGCTAAATAAAAAATTGACATATTTTGTAAAAAATTCTAAAAGCACTTATTTGATTTTTTTTTAAAAAAAAAAAAATTATAGAATGGGCAAAAAAAAAATACTCTTTTGGGAAAAAATAATAATAAAATTAAAGTTTTTGTTTGGAAAAAACAAAATTTGACTTTAAAACTCTTTTTTGACAAAAGCACATGTAAACATTATTACAACTAAGAAAAGCATAGTTTCCCTTGTTGTACTATATGTTGGAAGAATTACTGACATCAAAAGGAGTGAAAAATTCAGAAAAATCGTGTTCCATAAAAGTTTATAGAGGTCGTACTCAAAATCATGACCATATCCATCATTGTCCTTTAAGTGACTTTAAATATTCGCCCATAGAAAGCATCAATCGGAATACGATTCCAGGAAGGACACAAATTTTTTCTTAATTAGTTTGAAAGAAAAAAATTTGTTAAATTAAGTATAAAAATTAGACCTAATACCTTAAATAAGCACAAAAATTAGACCCAATACCTCAAAAATTAGTTAGAGCTCCTGATGGATAGTTGTGAGATCGATAAAAAGAACTGATATTTAGCATTCTCCTATCTTTTTTTTATTTTTTTATCTTTCTAACATCTACTCTTTTTAAAAAATAAATTATTAGATCTATAAATGTGGTATGTAGCGTGACTCATTTCAAAATTAGAAACAACCATTTTTTATCTTGTAATTATCTAATAATGTTGATGTAATAGTCCAATCAACTTTTTGATAAGTCTTTATTAAAAAAAAAAAAAAAATCAAATGTTAATTATGATTACCATATTATCATAAAATGAGAAATACTATGAGTACTAACTCTTTTACTAACAGAGGCTTACTAAACTAATGTACAGCTTATTTATTGGTAATTGTTACATTTCTTTTAACTAATTATTTTATTTTTCTCTAATAACTAAGTTATACATCAATTTAGTAAGCCTCTTTATAAAAGAGTTAGTATATTTTTTAAATAAAATGAACATAAATTTTTTTCAAACTACTTTAATAAATGTCAAGTGTCATTTTCTACATATTTTTTTTAATATTTTTAACTGTTATTTATTATCAGTTTATTAACCAAAGACCCAACTATTAATTTTTAAAATACTCAAAGATAAAAGAAAATCTCTTTCAAGTCTAATTTGAAAAAAAAAATCTGTGCCCAAAAGATTCTCATTACTTTTCTTGCGTGAGTCGACAATCCATCGAGTCACGTGTTTCCCTTTCCCAAGGTAGGAGCATTAGGAATATTGATATTCCATGTAATACAGCCGGCCTTTTTTTTTTTTTTTTTTTATCGAGCCCACTACACCATTATTCAATGCGGATTGAGATCTGGGCCACGTATTATAATCACCGGCCCACGGTAACCACCACATGATGCTCTCCTCTCGTTGTTTGTTTAGAATTTATCTCTTCCTTAATCTCTCTGTATTTGGACTCTTTAATGTTTGCTTTGTCTCTCTTTTAGTTGTCAAAGGATTTAGCTTTTTTTTTCTTTTTCTTTTTTTATTCCCATCTGACACGCACATCTGGCCTTGAAGTTGGCATCCTTTTGTTTTTTTTTTTGTTGCAGACGAAGAAATAGCAAAGTTTTCTCCAAACTGAACTAAAAAAAAAAATTTTAACTTAATTTATAAACATGATATGTGTTTTTTTGAACATGTGAGATGCACATATTTTTTTAATAGTAAAGACGAAGTTTAAATAAATTTATTAAAATCTCATGTTCATCTCACATGTTATTAAAACAAATAAATAAATATCATTTTTACAGGCTAAGTTGAAAAAAATTCTAACCCAGTTTAGAAGAAAACTTTGTTCATGAAAAAAATACCTACTTTTTTTTTTTTTTTTTTTTTGAGAAATAATAAAATTTACTATCCTAACTATTTTTTAATTATCTTCGAATAATAAATGAGTAAATTTGTGAATTTGTGCATGAACTCACAAATTTAATAATAAATCTTAAAAAAAAAAAAAGGTTAAAAGAATAACGTGTAACCTGCAATTTTTTGTTTTTTTGTTTTGTACATTCATCGTCACTGTTACATCTGATAGGCCAACTTTCTATTTATTTATTATTTTTGAACCCAGCTGGTCCCACATGCCAATCTTCTCTCAACGCACCATTGCCATATCTATTCCTTCTGGTGATGCTCCAAAGAGACCATAAAGACTTCTCCCTATATGAGTGAACATTTGCAAAGCACATTCAACATTAATTCCTACAAAAACATCATTCTTTGGCATTAATACTCTATATATAGGGTCAAGTTTATTTGTTGGACAATATTTCATAATTAAGTATAAAATTCAAGAATTACAATAGAACAAAGTATGATAATGCTTATTTTAATAAAAGAAATAGGCACTTTTAAGCTATTATCATTTATCAGTGTTTCATTAAATAAATGGACTATAACGACTAAAAAAAACATTAATTGCAATTTAAACTCTCTAAAATCACTTATATAGTTCAATCTCACCTATAAAAGAACCAACGTAAAACTTAGTACCGTGAATGTTTTTATAATCCATCTCACTCTACTTAAAAGCTAATTATCTTATCTTCTCAATATGACAACTACTTGAAATTATCCGGTGTCCAAAGGCATAGCCTCAAGGCAGGACCGTACCATTTGAGGAGGCCATGACCCTAACAATTAGGATTACCATAATATAATTTTATCCTTCTTTCCTGAGCACCATAACATAGTCCAATTGCTAAAAAAAAAAAAAAAAAACAGCAATGTTCCATTTAAATTCCCATCAGTTTAAGCAAGAAACAAGAAAGGAACAAACTAACTTAATTGCTTTAGAAAAAGACAAAACAATCACCAAGGCACGACCGACCTTTCACCATCAAATACTCCAGACTCCATTATTGTTTCCAAAAGTCTCCCAAGGACTTGGATAAAAGTCTCCCAAGCAAAGCTGTCAGACAAAAGTTTCATGCAATTTTTCCTTCTAATGTTTTTCGCTAGTTTCATAAAAATTCTATCCATCAGATCCCATATATATGAAGAAAGCACTAAGCAGGTGCAACGGATGCTATTTTGGAAAGTGCAAAGGTATTAACAAATTAAGTCTTATTTTCTATTTTGCTATTTTTGGACTTATATTTTATCTTTTGTTATTTTTGGACTACATTTTCTCTTTTGTTATTTTTGGAAAGTTGCAGAGGTATTAACAAACAGCCAGCTTGTTCGTGATTCCATTAAGCTACAACCTAAAGAAGCACTCAGCAAAAATCTTGATATTATGAAGCCATTAGAGGATCTTACAATTTGACCCATTGAACACTCAAGAGGTCAGTGTGCTAATAATTTCCATTACCAGGAAAAGATCTGCATCCATTTTGAACTAGAGTAATGATATTTAGTAGGGATGGGCAAATTAACCGATATTTGCAAGAGTTGTTTCAATAACTGATTTTCACTTTCACATCATCAAGTTGTATGACAGTGATATAGTAATTTACCGAATAGCATTACTCTTTGAACTATCATTAGTGACAAGTTTGATTACCTAGAGTTCATAAGAAACAACATGAAGATGTAGAAGTATCCTCCACTGTAGAGAACTCTGCAGATGCAGAGTCCTCCACGGCTGAGAAAATCTTCCACAGCCAAGATACCATCACACTAAGGAAAACCTTTTGTTGTGCTCTTTGTGGAATTTACCTACTACTATTCTTCGTAATTTTGATTTGTAGGTTGTTTCCCCTGTTTTTTGCTTTGTGAGGGGTTGTTTCCTCTGTTTTCTTTGTAAGGGGTTGTGTCCCCTGACTTTGTAAGGAGCTGTTTCTGTGCTGTGGAGTTGCTCTATTTTGAGCTCTGGTTTAATGAAATGCTTATTCATAAAAAAAAAACAAGATACCATCTCACTCAAGAACATCATCTCACAAAGATAATAAACATTTAGATAAGAGATAACATTGCATTGTATTGAGTTTCAACATCTTTTTGTTTATCAGATTAGCTACAAGCTATACAGACGTTTTCTATACATACAAACAGAAACACCTCCTGATTACACAGTGAGGGAACATTTAATCAAACACCTGTTGCGCAATCCTCTCGAGTAATGGCATATTGCTGCTCCTACTTCTTTAAGTACAGAAATTACTGTCTTGCTTTACAATTGTTTCTATGCTATACATTCTATTTTCTTAGCATTTATAAATGGCATAACAAAGCTTGGACTTGAGGTTTGAGGTTTGTGACAAAGCCAACTCAATATGTCAACTGGGCGCATCAGTCTGGTAATATTTCCACACACTAGTTCCTACCCAACCCATATATTATACGTCTGGCAGGCATCCCATTGGGGGTAGTGTTGTCACTCCAGTTCTCCTCCCTCCCAATGCATATAGGCCATGTCACAGATGTTTCTTTATGAATGAATGCATAGGAATTTTGTTTATTTTTTCTTAATTCTTACAACATTAAGATGAAGATAAAAGTAGTTTTAAATATTTGTTAATGTTTTTATTTCCAAAAAAAAAAAAACAAACAAACAAACAAAAGGGTAAAAGATATATAATCTATGTTTGAGAAGAACTGTGAGGAGAGGAGAGACCTGAATGAAAATTGAATAGGATTGCATGAGAATGCCGGAGAAGCGATCAAAAGAATAAGCGACTTGAAGAAGAGGATAAACGTAATAGTTCTGAAGAAAGTCACTGTTCCCAGCACTAAGAAAGTAGATTGCACCAGATATTATTGTTGAAGCATTTGATCTCCCTGCAATTTCCACCACCCTACGGCTGATACTCCTTGTAGTACTCCAGCTGTTGACTTAATGAGATTGCATGCAACATCACCGAAATCCACAACATATATCATATCATATCATATGTCATATATATATATATGAATGAGAAAATGATAGCAATTATGAGAAAATTTATATGAAACTTAAAACAATCTAAAATTTATTTCAACAAATAGCTCAAAACCCAAGTCCAGCCATTTGTCGACTTCAAGACGTGGTATTGTAAGGGACGCATGGGAGTGTTGTGGATGTGGAGGGTCCCCTACCAATCAATACTTGTCCAAATGCAAACAAAGAAAAGCTAGATAAAGCCAAGATGTAGATCAGCCTATTTTATGGTTAATATGGAAATATTTTCCAATTTCTGCAAATGCTGAGAGCTTTATTAGTACCTTGTGAATTCATGGGTTGCAGCTGTATGAAAAGACACAAGAGAAGATGCTAGGCCCACAACTTCTGTTGCACCAACTTGAGCCCAAAAGTGTCTGTATCCCAACTCATTGCTCACTGTTTGTTGTATTCAAAGCTCCATACTACAAATGCATTTATGCTTTTGGATTTGAAAGCCCATGGATTATCCTTCGGTCTTTCTCTCTTCTCGTTAATTTTTTAAATTACCATTGAATTTGTTGGATTCTTGTGTGAAACCTACACGAGCCCACATATTTAATGATAATTTTGAAAATTGAAAGGATGGGAGAAAGACCAAGAGAAGAGATGAATCATTTCTCATCCTATTTTATTCAAACTACCTCCTACTAAGTTCCTCCCTAGTCGTCATCCTTTGTATTGATTAAACTTCCTGCTAAATAAATTATATTTCTTGGTACAACAAAAATTTGACATCTGAGGCCACGGTAGGAAGGCCACTCCAATATCTGCTATGATCATAATAAATTGAAAATCTGCAAAATAACAAAATTAATGAAAATCAAAGTTCTAATTAGGCTTGTGATGCGGATTTGAAGACATCCACACAAAAGTACAGAAAACAATAGATATTTATTAATAAAAGACTATGAATAGTTATCCAAATAGGGATATAAACAACCCCGAACTTCAGAGGTCTCAGGACTTAAACTCTATGTATATACATACTATAATATGACATACATAAACTGTATGTTTATCAAAGCCAAAGACATCAGAATTCAAGGAAAAGAGCCCATCTATTGCATACTCCGGAGGTATATAGCCACTATATGCAATAAACAAAAAGAATTGACATTGGCATATAGCCACCCACAGTTATTATCCATGGATTACATTCTCTTAGTTCATTATTCATGACAGATCTTAAGCTACAACCAACATAGAAATCAAAAAACGAAAAGGAAAAATACAATTTTCCAAGTCTGTAAGCATGATGTTTGAAACTCTACAAAAAAAGTGTGCAAAAAGTTTTGAATTAGATAAGAAAATGTTAAGTTATTTGGTCAAAATGCTAGAATGCACACAAAAAACCTCAGGAAGAGATGCACTACATTGGAAGGGGATGTGCGCGCAGTATACCTTGAGCGTGGCGCTTTCTTAAATCAGAACCACTTGTCACTTCGAGAGCCGTTCGTCAGGCACAGGAACTTTCACAAAACAGTTTGGATCCACCTAGTAAGGAGGAACAGTACAATACAACAGGTCAAGTAAACTTACTTTGCAAGTGAAATTAAGTTCACCTTCATAAGTGAAATTAATTGAGGCTGTATGCACAGGACAATTGAATGCAAGCATGTAACCCTCAATAATAAAACATTATGTGGTAGAATCAGACAGGAAATCAGTCATGGTAAAAAAAAAAAATTCATTTTTTAACATTTAAAATTAATGTAAAGTATATATTTTGAAGAACATTGTTAATATATGTAAGATTTACTTACCCTATGAAAATTAACCAAGGAGCTTTTGATCAATCAAATGGAAGCCATGTCCTTTTTCATCCATTCATACTGAAAAAATTGCACACATTTGAAAGGACATATCAAATTAGATTCTATGATAAATATAAGGGATATCTCGATATATATATAGGGTTAAATGATTTCATAAAAAGGTAAATATTTTATTTGACTCAAAAAAGAAAAAACAAAAGAAAAACGATGAGGACAAGAAAGAAAGCACCTTTGGAAACGGACGTGTTGCTTTGTGTAGTCATAATCGAGCTAGCTCTTAGATCTTCTAAATTCTTTTGATCAAATATTTTCAACACAATTAATCAAACAAAAAGGAAAACAATTAGACAGTGATAAAACAAAGAGAAAAACATAAAAGAGAGGAAATGTAAGAAAAAAACCACGTACCTGAGTGGAGATTCTTGCTAGACATTTAGCTCATTCAATCAATTCATCATCAATCATTATTAGGTGGACATGAGCAATCTTGAGCCATTCTTTTCCTTTTTTCTTGTGAAGTTGTTTCTTTAGCAAAGGACAATTGTTCATAAGTAAAACAGAAACGGAGTTAGGCAACCCCTCTTCTGGCATGTACTTGAGCATACAACAGTTATAGATCCGCAATTCTTTCAGAGAGGTGAGGTGTTGAACCCCCTTCTTATCCAAGAATTTCATATTTGGAAAATTCATTATTTGAAGAGAAGTCAGATTGGTGGGCAGCAATCCCACCTCCGGAAAGGACTTTGCATCTCCCTTTTCGCCACAAATAAACAAACTTTTAAGAAAGGGGAGCTTTTGCAAACCCCATTCCATTCGTCTGGCAACGAGGTTGTCACAATCAACAATGGAAACTGATTTTAGATTAGAAGGCAAACCCCCTTCAGGAAACGACTCAACTTTTGCACAGTCAACTATTTGCAAATCCTCAAGAGATGAGAGGAAAATGTGCATATTATCTGGTAATGACCTCAAACTTCCACAATTCCAAACCCAAAGCAATGCAAGGTTGGGGGCACGCAATCCACCTTGTGGAAAAGATACAAAACAAGGGCAATTTATGATTTGTATTTGCAATGTCATTAAATCATGTCTATGTTCTTCAGAAACTGTCAAGGATTCCAAATTCCTACACCCAAAGATATAGATGTCACAAAGCTTTGGAAATAAGTCTAATGGGACGGACTTGAGAGAACCATCAATATCAAATAAGTATAATTTTTTAAGGGTTGAAAAGATCGGGTACATTGGGAGCTCTAAAATCCCACAATTCCTAATGACAAGGGATTTTAATGTAGATACTAGATCACCCTTGGAAAGGGACACAATCGAAGAACAATCACTAACTTCTAACTCTTGAAGAGAAGTATTACTGGGCCCCATCATTATGTTGACTTGGGAATCTAGTGCATCAAATCCTCCAACTTTAAGAACCTGTATTCTAGTTGGCAATTCCTTTAACAAAACCCCATTACAACGTGTTAGATTCAATTGACATATAGCAGGAAACATTGGGAGTGAAGACACCAATAGTGGACATTCTGTGATCTCAAGTTTGGCTAAAGAAGGAAGATGGATGGGCAACCTTCTTGTTAGCTTGGGACAATCATGAATATAAAGCTCTTGGAGGAGAGGAAAAGCTTCACCTTCATTTTCAGCACCCAAGGTAAACCATTCCTCCCACTTCAACATCAACTCGAACCTTAGAACTTTCAATGCTTTAAATGGCCTAATTGAAGACGAACCACTACCATAAAATTCAGGACCCACTCTAACAACTCCATCAAACTCAACAATAGAGAGGTTCTGCAAAGAGGGTAGTTGTCCAAGCGATGGCAGGCTGCAACAAAACTTACACTTAATTAGATGAAGAGATACCATATTAAAGAATGAATCGTGCCCTACCCAATCTGGAAAACTTTGACCACCATAGTTGTTGATAGAGAGAATTTTCAAATTCGAATGAGGCTGGAGACTGTCAAGTATAGTTCTTTGACTTTCTAAAACAACAGTACCAGCTTTCCATTCCAACACCAACTCCTCAATGTGCTTCTTGTCCTTCAAGCCTGCATCTGCGGCATCTGTAGAAGAGACAACATTTTGAAGGTTCAAAATAGCAATCTTTCCTCGAAGATTTGTAAGTTTTCCCAACTCTCCAATGGAAGAGCCATTACGGCTGCCGATAATAAATTTTGTCAACGTTTGCAGACTTCTTAAGCTGCCCAATTGTATCGGCATCTCCATTATGTCAGTTCTAGTAATATCAAGATGACGTAGTTTAATGAGTTTTCGCATATCCCTAGGCAATCCAACTAGATTGTTACACCATGACAAGTTGAGTGTTTGCAAATTGATCAACTTACACAAGGAATCAGGTAACCTTTTAACTGCAGTAAAGGAAATGTCCAAATAATGTAGTTGCTTAATTTTGCCAATTGAATCAGGCAACTTAGCCAAATTTTCATAATGAGACAAAGAAAGTACCCGTAAACATCTTAGCTTCGGCAATAGAACATCCGGTACCTTTTTAGATAAATTGTTGTCCAATATGGAGAATTCTAATGGCAAGAAGGTGCGCAACCGCTTAACCTCAAAAAGAGCCTCAAACTTCTTAAAGTTATCAAATCTTGTTCTGAAATACGACAAGTGCCGAGTCTTGTTCAAAATTCCATCAAAACAGGCATCTTCTAGCCTAAAGATAAATTGTCCAGAAACAAACTTTGCTAAGTCGTTGACAAGGTCGTGCATTACAAAACATGATTTATCACCACTTGATTGTTGAAAGAATGATCTTGATACAAGATCAAGGAAGTAATCATTACCAACTTCTTCCATTGTTTTGTTATTTGGCTCTTGCAGGAAACCTTCAGCCATCCACAGTAAGACTAAACGATCTTTTTGAAAAGCATAACCCTTTGGAAATATTGAACAATAAGCAAAGCATCGCTTTAGATGTGAGGGTAGATATTTGTAGCTTAACCTTAAAGATGGAAGAATGTGTGTCTCGCCAATTGGTAAATCCCATATTTCACTGTTCAGTATCTTGTCCCATTCATCAACCTCCAATTTCGACCACAATAGAGCCCCAATTGTTTTGGCGGCTAAAGGTAGGCCCTCGCACTTTTTCACAATCTGTCTGCCCACTGCCTCTAGCTCTGGACGTGTGTTACCATTGTGAAATGCATGGTTTGCAAATACCGACCAGCAATCATCTTCTGGCAGCCTTCTCAGAGAATGAGTCCCACTAGAGCGTACAACGGATGCAACATCATTATCACGTGTGGTTACAATCACACTGCTTCCTTGTTCCCCAAATTTAAAGGGTTTTCTTAAGACCTCCCAATCAACATAATTCTTATTCCATACATCGTCTAAAACAAGTAGGAATTTTTTCCCCATCAACTTCTCCTTGAGTGTAACTTGAAGCCGATTCAGATCCTTAATATCACATGTTGACGAAGTTACTGCCTCTAGAAATGTTTTCGTCACCCTGAACACGTCAAATTCCTGTGAAACACACACCCATGCCTCAAGATCAAAATGCTCCTTCACCCTCTGGTCGTTGTAGACAAGCTGAGCAAGCGTTGTCTTGCCAATTCCCCCCATACCCACTACTGCAATCACACACATCTCACCGCCTCTTCCGTCATACGAGAGCAAAAGGTTAATAACTCTCTCTTTATCATGATCCCTACCAAAAATACCAGATTCTTCAACCAAAGAAGCCGTGGGCAATCTTTCTGTTGATTTCCCTCCAAGGCCTTCTGTTAAACCTAAGACATCCTTTTGTTTTGCAAGATATTCTAATCGCTCAATAACCCCTTCCATCCTCGGTTGTATCTCCTTGGCAAAACGATTACGCAGAACAGAGTTCCGTACCTTTGTTGCAGTAGTTTGAGATTCAGCAGCCAAATTGCGTGTCCGGATTTCTGTATCAATCACATCCAAGATGTCTTCCGCATCAAAAACAGCATCTTTCAGCTCATCAAGCCACCGTTTCAAAGCAGGCTTCGTGAGTTCCTTTTCCTCGGCGTCCTCGAGAACCGCAATCACAGACAGCAACAGTATCTTCATCTTTCTTACGGGCCCCTCTCTGACTTTTCGTCCCCGGAAGAAGTCAAGCACCTCCAGATTCATTTTTTTAAATAAATCATCGAAGACAACAGAGAGAAGCGCTCCTGCCACCACATCTGCCATCGTTTTCTTCTTTGCAGCTGAAAAAAAAAAAAAAAAAATCGAAGAAAATGAAGAACAGTGATCAGAAAGGAGTTTTTGCAAACCCTTCCGAGCGTTGTAAAATGACTAAAAATTTGTTGAGCTACTTTAGTATTCGAAGACCGTAGCGCAACAAATCTTTATTTATATTAATAATAAAAATAATTTTGTTCTCTTAATAGGAAAAATAGATAAAAATAATAATATTTTCAATGAAAAAACAAAAGTGAATAAGATTTGAAAAAATAGATAGCAAAAGTAAATAAATTAACGTGTTTTTTAGCTAAACATTTGTTGAGCAGGATGTGAGTACTCGTCCTTTTTTATTGTTTACTCACAATCTTTTCAAAAAAATAAACATCAAAATATTTTAAATTTTTTTCACTTTTTATTATTATTCAAATAAAAATTTATTATAAAATAAAAATTTTTACTTTTCAATACAAAAAATTTATAACTTTATACTACATCAATTATTTTCGGTTATAGCAACCCGGGTTGCTATTGAAAAGAAACTTGTTGTAAGACATTAGGGCCTTGTTTGGTAAGGATGTGGTGAGAGATGATTTAGAGCTTGAGAAGTGCTATATTTTTCAAAGAATTTCTTTTAAATAATTTATTACCATCACATAACATTTATTATTTTAAAAAATTTGTTACAAACTTATAAAATGATGAAACATAGTTTAAAACCCAACTTTAAAAAAAAATCATATATATATATGCCGAGTTTTGGCTTAGAGAATGTGTAGAATTGCGACACGTGTCCTCAACCAGTCCTATTAGAAAAGTATCTAGAATTGCAACACGTGGTATTTTAGATGTTAACCTTTTAATGAGACAATTAAAACATAA
>NC_081541.1:44449777-44462190 GCF_901000735.1 Corylus avellana
GCCAAGATACCATCACACTAAGGAAAACCTTTTGTTGTGCTCTTTGTGGAATTTACCTGCTACTATTCTTCGTAATTTTGATTTGTAGGTTGTTTCCCCTGTTTTTTGCTTTGTGAGGGGTTGTTTCCTCTGTTTTCTTTGTAAGGGGTTGTGTCCCCTGACTTTGTAAGGAGCTGTTTCTGTGCTGTGGAGTTGCTCTATTTTGAGCTCTGGTTTAATGAAATGCTTATTCATAAAAAAAAAACAAGATACCATCTCACTCAAGAACATCATCTCACAAAGATAATAAACATTTAGATAAGAGATAACATTGCATTGTATTGAGTTTCAACATCTTTTTGTTTATCAGATTAGCTACAAGCTATACAGACGTTTTCTATACATACAAACAGAAACACCTCCTGATTACACAGTGAGGGAACATTTAATCAAACACCTGTTGCGCAATCCTCTCGAGTAATGGCATATTGCTGCTCCTACTTCTTTAAGTACAGAAATTACTGTCTTGCTTTACAATTGTTTCTATGCTATACATTCTATTTTCTTAGCATTTATAAATGGCATAACAAAGCTTGGACTTGAGGTTTGAGGTTTGTGACAAAGCCAACTCAATATGTCAACTGGGCGCATCAGTCTGGTAATATTTCCACACACTAGTTCCTACCCAACCCATATATTATACGTCTGGCAGGCATCCCATTGGGGGTAGTGTTGTCACTCCAGTTCTCCTCCCTCCCAATGCATATAGGCCATGTCACAGATGTTTCTTTATGAATGAATGCATAGGAATTTTGTTTATTTTTTCTTAATTCTTACAACATTAAGATGAAGATAAAAGTAGTTTTAAATATTTGTTAATGTTTTTATTTCCAAAAAAAAAAAAACAAACAAACAAACAAAAGGGTAAAAGATATATAATCTATGTTTGAGAAGAACTGTGAGGAGAGGAGAGACCTGAATGAAAATTGAATAGGATTGCATGAGAATGCCGGAGAAGCGATCAAAAGAATAAGCGACTTGAAGAAGAGGATAAACGTAATAGTTCTGAAGAAAGTCACTGTTCCCAGCACTAAGAAAGTAGATTGCACCAGATATTATTGTTGAAGCATTTGATCTCCCTGCAATTTCCACCACCCTACGGCTGATACTCCTTGTAGTACTCCAGCTGTTGACTTAATGAGATTGCATGCAACATCACCGAAATCCACAACATATATCATATCATATCATATGTCATATATATATATATGAATGAGAAAATGATAGCAATTATGAGAAAATTTATATGAAACTTAAAACAATCTAAAATTTATTTCAACAAATAGCTCAAAACCCAAGTCCAGCCATTTGTCGACTTCAAGACGTGGTATTGTAAGGGACGCATGGGAGTGTTGTGGATGTGGAGGGTCCCCTACCAATCAATACTTGTCCAAATGCAAACAAAGAAAAGCTAGATAAAGCCAAGATGTAGATCAGCCTATTTTATGGTTAATATGGAAATATTTTCCAATTTCTGCAAATGCTGAGAGCTTTATTAGTACCTTGTGAATTCATGGGTTGCAGCTGTATGAAAGGACACAAGAGAAGATGCTAGGCCCACACGTTCTGTTGCACCAACTTGAGCCCAAAAGTGTCTATATCCCAACTCATTGCTCACTGTTTGTTGTATTCAAAGCTCCATACTACAAATGCATTTATGCTTTTGGACTTGAAAGCCCATGGATTATCCTTCGGTCTTTCTCTCTTCTCGTTAATTTTTAAAATTACCAATGAATCTGTTGGATTCTTGTGTGAAACCTACACGAGCCCACATATTTAATGATAATTTTGAAAATTGAAAGGATGAGAGAAAGACCAAGAGAAGAGATGAATCATTTCTCATCCTATTTTATTCAAACCACCTCCTACTAAGTTCCTCCCTAGCCGACATCCTTTGTATTGATTAAACTTCCTGCTAAATAAATTATATTTGTTGGTACAACAAAAATTTGACATCTGAGGCCACGGTAGGAAGGCCACTTCAATATCTGCTATGATCATAATAAATTGAAAATCTGCAAAATAACAAAATTAATGAAAATCAAAGTTCTAATTAGGCTTGTGATGCGGATTAGAAGACATCCACACAAAAGTACAGAAAACAATAGATATTTATTAATAAAAGACTATGAATAGTTATCCAAATAGGGATATAAACAACCCTGAACTTCAGAGGTCTCTGGACTTAAACTCTATGTATGTACATACTATAATATGACATACATAAATTGTATGTTTATCAAAGCTAAAGACATCAGAATTCAAGGAAAAGAGCCCATCTAATGCATATTCCGAAGGCATATGGCCACTATATGCAATAAACAAAAAGAATTGACGTTGGCATATAGCCACCCACAGTTATTATCCATGGATTACATTCTCTTAGTTCATTATTCATGACAGATCTTAAGCTACAACCAACATAGAAATCAAAAAACAAAAAGGAAAAATACAATTTTCCAAGTCTGTAAGCATGATGTTTGAAACTCTACAAAAAAAATGTGCAAAAAGCTTTGAATTAGATAAGAAAATGTTAAGTTATTCGGTCAAAATGCTAGAATGCACACAAAAAACCTCAGGAAGAGATGCACTACATTGGAAGGGGATGTGCGCGCAGTATACCTTGAGCGTGGCGCTTTCTTAAATCAGAACCACTTGTCACTTCGAGAGCCGTTCGTCAGGCACAGGAACTTTCACAAAACAGTTTGGATCCACCTAGTAAGGAGGAACAGTACAATACAACAGGTCAAGTAAACTTACTTTGCAAGTGAAATTAAGTTCACCTTCATAAGTGAAATTAATTGAGGCTGTATGCACAGGACAATTGAATGCAAGCATGTAACCCTCAATAATAAAACATTATGTGGTAGAATCAGACAGGAAATCAGTCATGGTAAAAAAAAAAAATTCATTTTTTAACATTTAAAATTAATGTAAAGTATATATTTTGAAGAACATTGTTAATATATGTAAGATTTACTTACCCTATGAAAATTAACCAAGGAGCTTTTGATCAATCAAATGGAAGCCATGTCCTTTTTCATCCATTCATACTGAAAAAATTGCACACATTTGAAAGGACATATCAAATTAGATTCTATGATAAATATAAGGGATATCTCGATATATATATAGGGTTAAATGATTTCATAAAAAGGTAAATATTTTATTTGACTCAAAAAAGAAAAAACAAAAGAAAAACGATGAGGACAAGAAAGAAAGCACCTTTGGAAACGGACGTGTTGCTTTGTGTAGTCATAATCGAGCTAGCTCTTAGATCTTCTAAATTCTTTTGATCAAATATTTTCAACACAATTAATCAAACAAAAAGGAAAACAATTAGACAGTGATAAAACAAAGAGAAAAAAACATAAAAGAGAGGAAATGTAAGAAAACAACCACGTACCTGAGTGGAGATTCTTGCTAGACATTTAGCTCATTCAATCAATTCATCATCAATCATTATTAGGTGGACATGAGCAATCTTGAGCCATTCTTTTCCTTTTTTCTTGTGAAGTTGTTTCTTTAGAAAAGGACAATTGTTGATAAGTAAAACAGAAACGGAGGCAGGCAACCCCTCTTCTGGCATGTACTTGAGCATACAACAGTTATCGATCCGCAATTCTTTAAGAGAGGCGAGGTGTTGAACCCCCTTCTTATCCAGGAATTTCATATTTGGAAAATTCATTATTTGAAGAGAAGTCAGATTGGTGGGCAGCAATCCCACCTCCGGAAAGGACTTTGCATCTCCCTTTTCGCCACAAATAAACAAACTTTTAAGAAAGGGGAGCTTTTGCAAACCCCATTCCATTCGTCTGGCAACGAGGTTGTCACAATCAACAATGGAAACTGATTTTAGATTAGAAGGCAAACCCCCTTCAGGAAACGACTCAACTTTTGCACAGTCAACTATTTGCAAATCCTCAAGAGATGAGAGGAAAATGTGCATATTATCTGGTAATGACCTCAAACTTCCACAATTCCAAACCCAAAGCAATGTAAGGTTGGGGGCACACAATCCGCCTTTTGGAAAAGATACAAAACAAGGGCAATTTATGATTTGTATTTGCAATGTCATTAAATCAAGTCTATGTTCTTCAGAAACTGTCAAGGATTCCAAATTCCTACACCCAAAGATATAGATGTCACAAAGCTTTGGAAATAAGTCTAATGGGACGGACTTGAGAGAACCATCAATATCAAATAAGTATAATTTTTTAAGGGATGAAAAGATCGGGTACATTGGGAGCTCTAAAATCCCACAATTCCTAATGATAAGGGATTTTAATGTAGATGCTAGATCACCCTTGGAAAGGGACACAAACGAAGAACAATCACTAACTTCTAACTCTTGAAGAGAAGTATTACGCGGCCCCATCATTGTGTTGACTTGGGAATCTAGTGCATCAAATCCTCCAACTTTGAGAACCTGTATTCTAGTTGGCAATTCCTTTAACAAAACCCCATTACAACATGTTAGATTCAATTGACATATAGCAGGAAACATTGGGAGTGAAGACACCAATAGTGGACATTCTGTGATCTCAAGTTTGGCTAAAGAAGGAAGATGGATGGGCAACCTTCTTGTTAGCTTGGGACAATCATGAATATAAAGCTCTTGGAGGAGAGGAAAAGCTTCACCTTCATTTTCAGCACCCAAGGTAAACCATTCCTCCCACTTCAACATCAACTCGAACCTTAGAACTTTCAAAGCTTTAAATGGCCTAATTGAAGACGAACCACTACCATAAAATTCAGGACCCACTCTAACAACTCCATCAAACTCAACAATAGAGAGGTTCTGCAAAGAGGGTAGTTGTCCAAGCGATGGCAGGCTGCAACAAAACTTACACTTAATTAGATGAAGAGATACCATATTAAAGAATGAATCGTGCCCTACCCAATCTGGAAAACTTTGACCACCATAGTTGTTGATAGTGAGAATTTTCAAGTTTGAATGAGGCTGGAGACTGTCAAGTATAGTTCTTTGACTTTCTAAAACAATAGTACCAGCTTTCCATTCCAACACCAACTCCTCAATGTGCTTCTTGTCCTTCAAGCCTGCATCTGCGGCATCTATAGAAGAGACAACATTTTGAAGGTTCAAAATAGCAATCTTTCCTCGAAGATTTGTAAGTTTTCCCAACTCTCCAATGGAAGACCCATTTCGGCTGCCGATAATAAATTTTGTCAACGTTTGCAGACTTCTTAAGCTGCCCAATTGTATCGGCATCTCCATTATGTCAGTTCTAGTAATATCAAGATGACGTAGTTTAATGAGTTTTCGCATATCCCTAGGCAATCCAACTAGATTGTTACACCATGACAAGTTGAGTGTTTGCAAATTGATCAACTTACATAAGGAATCAGGTAACCTTTTAACTGCAGTAAAGGAAATGTCCAAATAATGTAGTTGCTTAATTTTGCCAATTGAATCAGGCAACTTAGCCAAATTTTCATAATGAGACAAAGAGAGTACCCGTAAACATCTTAGCTTCGGCAATAGAACATCCGGTACCTTTTTAGATACATTGTTGTCCAATATGGAGAATTCTAATGGCAAGAAGGTGCGCAACCACTTAACCTCATAAAGAGCCTCAAACTTCTTAAAGTTATCAAATCTTGTTCTGAAATACGACAAGTGCCGAGTCTTGTTCAAAATTCCATCAAAACAGGCACCCTCTAGCCTAAAGATAAATTGTCCAGAAACAAACTTTGCTAAGTCGTTGACAAGGTCGTGCATTACAAAACATGATTTATCACCACTTGATTGTTGAAACAATGATCTTGATACAAGATCAAGGAAGTAATCATTACCAACTTCTTCCATTGTTTTGTTGTTTGGCTCTTGCAAGAAACCTTCAGCCATCCACAGTAAGACTAAACGATCTTTTTCAAAAGCATAACCCTTTGGAAATATTGAACAATAAGCAAAGCATCGCTTTAGATGTGAGGGTAGATATTTATAGCTTAACCTTAAAGATGGAAGAATGTGTGTCTCGCCAATTCGTAGATCCCATATTTCACTGTTCAGTATCTTGTCCCATTCATCAACCTCCAATTTTGACCACAAGAGAGCCCCAATTGTTTTGGCGGCTAAAGGTAGGCCCTCGCACTTTTTCACAATCTGTCTGCCCACTGCCTCTAGCTCTGGACGTGTGTTACCATTGTGAAATGCATGGTTTGCAAATACCGACCAGCAATCATCTTCTGGCAGCCTTTTCAGAGAATGAGTCCCACTAGAGCGTACAACGGATGCAACATCATTATCACGTGTGGTTACAATCACACTGCTTCCTTGTTCCCCAAATTTAAAGGGTTTTCTTAAGACCTCCCAATCAACATAATTCTTATTCCATACATCGTCTAAAACAAGTAGGAATTTTTTCCCCATCAACTTCTCCTTGAGTGTAACTTGAAGCCGATTCAGATCCTTAATATCACATGTTGACGAAGTTACTGCCTCTAGAAATGTTTTCGTCACCCTGAACACGTCAAATTCCTGTGAAACACACACCCATGCCTCAAGATCAAAATGCTCCTTCACCCTCTGGTCGTTGTAGACAAGCTGAGCAAGCGTTGTCTTGCCAATTCCCCCCATACCCACTACTGCAATCACACACATCTCACCGCCTCTTCCGTCATCCGAGAGCAAAAGGTTAATAACTCTCTCTTTATCATGATCCCTACCAAAAATACCAGATTCTTCAACCAAAGAAGCCGTGGGCAATCTTTCTGTTGATTTCCCTCCAAGGCCATCTGTTAAACCTAAGACATCCTTTTGTTTTGCAAGATCTTCTAATCGCTCAATAATCTCTTCCATCCTCGGTTGTATCTCCTTGGCAAAACGATTACGAAGAACAGAGTTTCGTACCTTTGTTGCAGTGGTTTGAGATTCAGCAGCCAAATTGCGTGTCCGGATTTCTGTATCAATCACATCCAAGATGTCTTCCGCATCAAAAACAGCATCTTTCAGCTCATCAAGCCACTGTTTCAAGGCAGGCTTCGTGAGTTCCTTTTCCTCGGCGTCCTCAAGAACCGCAATCACAGACAGCAACAGTACCTTCAACTTTCTTACGGGCCCCTCTCTGACTTTTCGTCCCCGGAAGAAGTCAAGCACCTCCAGAGTCATTTTTTTTAATAAATCATCGAAGACAACAGACAGAAGCGCCTCTCCCACCACACCTGCCATCGTTTTCTTCTTTGCAGCTAAAAAAAAAATCGAAGAAAATGAAGAACAGTGATCAGAAAGGAGTTTTTGCAAACCCTTCTGAGCGTTGTAAAATGACTAAAAATTTGTTGACCTACTAGAAATTTGTTGAGCTACTATAGTATTCGAAGACCGCAGCACAACAAATCTTTATTTATATTAATAATAAAAATCATTTTGCTCTCTTAATAGGAAAAATAGATAAAATAAAAATAATATTTTCAATTAAAAAATAAAAGTGAATAAGATTTGAAAAAATAGATAGCAAAAATAAATAAACTAATGTGTTTTTTTAGCTAAATATTTATTGAGCATGATGTGACTACTCGTCCCTTTTTATTGTTCACTCACAATCTTTCCAAAAAAATACACATCAAAATATTTCAAAATTTTTCACTTTTTATATCATATTATTTACTTTTTATTATTATTTAAATAAAAAATTACTATAAAATCAATTTTTTTACTTTTCGATACAAAAAAATTTATAACTTCATACCACATCAATTATTTTCGGTTATAGCAACCCGGGTTGCTATTGGAAAGAAACATGTTGTCAGACATTAGGCCTTGTTTGATAAGGAAGTGGGGAGAGATGATTAAGAGCTTGAGAAGTGCTATATTTCTCAAAAAATTTCTTTTAAGGAATTAATTTTTAAATAATTTATCACCATCACATAACATTTATTATTTAAAAAAATTTGTCACAAACTTATAAAATGATTAAACATAGTTTAAAACCCAACTTAAAAAAAATAATCATATATATATAAGCCGAGTTTTGGCTTAAAGAGTGCGTAGAATTGCGATACGTGTCCTCAACCAGTCCTATTAGAAAGTACCTAGAATTGCAACACGTGGCGTTTTAGATATTAGCCTTTTCTTGAGACAATTATAATATAGGGATTTTATTTGTAGTACATTGAATTATCTAAATGAATAAAATAAAAGGTTTTTAAATTCTCTCTTTTTATCTAATTTTATTTTTATCTTCTCTTGCTTTATGTTTATATCTCAATATGAGACAATTAAAATGTATAGGCTTTATTTGTAATATATTTAATTGCCTTAATGAAGAAAACAAAAGGTTCACAAATTCTTTTGCCTAGAATTGCGACACGTGGCGTTTTAGATGTTAGCCTTTTAGTGTGTATATATATATATAAGCCGAGTTTTGGCTTAAAGAGTGCGTAGAATTGTAACACGTGCCCTCAACCGGTCCTATTAGAAAATACTTAGAATTGCGACACGTAGCGTTTTAGATGTTAACATTTTATTGAGACAATTAAAACATAGGAATTTTATTTGTAAAACATTTAATTGTCTAAATGAAGAAAATAAAAGGTTTTCAGATTCTCTCTTTCTCTCTCTCTCTATCTAATTTTATTTTCATCTTCTCTTACTTTATGTTTATATCTCAATATGAGACAATTAAAACGTATAAGTTTTATTTGTAATATATTTAATTGTCTTAATGAAGAAAACAAAATATTCACAAATTCTCTTGCCTAAAATTGCAATATGTGACGTTTTAAATGTTAGTCTTTTAGTGAGACAATTAAAATTCAAAGGTTCTATTTGCAATGCATTGAATTGTTTAAATGAAGAAAACAAAATGTTTTTAAATTCTCTCATGAGCCGGTAAGTAATAGGGGAAGCTATGACGGCATTATCCGCAGTTGAGTTTTGTAGAGATATTGGTTTGCAGGATATTGTCTGGAGCGAGATTCTTTGATTGTGGTGAATGCAATACAAGATATTGCGCCAAATGGATCAGGTATGGGCATATATAATCTATCCAATCGGTATTAAGGGTTTGTTTGGTAATGGGGATGGGGATGGGCTAAACACTGTTCATCACCATTTCCCAAAAAAATCAACATCAAAACATTATAACTTTTTCACTTTTAATATCAAATCATTCACTTTTTATTATTATTCAAATAAAAAAATCACTACAAAACAAAACTTTTTCACTTTTTCATACCACTTTTTCATTTTTTTTATACCAAACATTCTTACTTTTTTTCACATCAATCTACATCAACTACAGTGTTTAGGCCATCCCATTTGCCAAACACCCCCTAAGACATTTTAGGAAGTGGGAAGTCCGGCACGTGAAGAGAACGGCGAACATGGCAGCACACGGCTTGGCAAAGGAGGCAATTTCTTTAATGGAGGAAATACCCCATAGTATTTATAATACTATTATTTTAGAGCAGGTAGCTCTGGATGTTTAGAGTCTATATATATGACTCTTGTTGTTTTATTGAGATGAAATGAAGATTTATCAATTTCAAAAATAATAATAATAATAACAAAATATATAACATTTCTCTCTCTCCTACGGGTTACCTGAGTTTACGTTTTCTTCGCTAGAAGGGAAGAGATCTGTTTTCAATTTCTTGCAGTTTCCGCAGCCGTCAATATTAACTCCATGTCTGCCACTGATAAAGATCTTCTTCATGAAATGGGAGAAAGAGTACATATCAGATTTCACGTGTAATAACCGTAAATAAAAGATAGGATAATAATAAAATTTACCAAACAAAATCATGATTGTAAAATAAATTATTCACCTTTCAAGTAAAATAGAGATCATCTTACGTACGCCAATGAAACATTTTCAATGATTTTCACCAACCCTATTTTACTTCCCTTGGTTGTGTATATATCCACCATTGTCCTTCAAATGACTTATTCGCCCACAAATATATAAAATCAGCAACCAGAATATTATTCTCTTTACAAGAGTCTTCTTTAATAAGGCTTGTTGGTTTGGAATATGTTCTATTTTTTTTGTTTTTCTTTCTCTTTTCTCTTTTTTTTTTTTTTTTTGCCCTTTAGACCGTGGGAAGAGATATTTGTCTGTTAAGTTTCTTAATTCTGAATTAACTACCGGACCAATGCAATCGCGAAAGTAAATAACATAAACAATGGGTAATTACCTTTTACCTCCATAAAAATGACAGCTGAATAAGAAATATGGGCATCCACTCGTGAGTGAGTGGGAAAAGACACCAAAGAATAAATAAAAAGGAAGGCCTCCTCCTTCAAAAAAAAAAAAAAAAGGAAGGCCTCCCATCCTTCCTTCTAACTTTGAAGAAATTATTCAAAGTTATAGCATGTTTCTTTTTTCTTTTTTTCTCTTAAAATTGATGTAGAGTTAATTTATCGCTACTTATAACATTTTTCTTCATTAATTATTTTATCATTTCCAACAAATTAATGAGTTTTACACCAGTTTGATATTCATAAAAGATTTTGTACCCATAGCATTTATTTTTTCATATTACCAAACAATTTTATTCACTTTTATATCAACAAAAAATTAAATCTCATTTAACTTTTACATCATATCAAACACTTCTTATTATTATCCAAACAAAAAAAATTACAGCAAAACTCTTTAACAAGCAAGCCGGCTATATACTAAATTTTTGTTCTATTTTTATCCTCTATCTCAATGAACCACTAGTAATTTTAAAACGAAAAATGATCTCAACCATCTTTCAACCATCTCCTTAGAGCATCTCCAGCAAGAATTTAAATTTTACTACTTAAAATACAACTTTTTTTATTTTAGCTGCTAATTTTTCGCTACATACTCCAACAAGAACATCTATTTTAACTATTTACTCTAATTAAATATTATTTTTTAGTATTATTTTATTAGTTTTTTATCATTTCATTGTCTTCCCCATAAAAAGAGATAAAGAGAGAATGAGAGATAAAATATTTAAAAAAATAGAAAGAAAGAGAAAATATAATAAAATATTACTTACAAGTTATTACAGTAACTTGTAAATATGAAAGTTCACTATAGCACTAATAGAAAAATTAACAGCATCGGTTGGAACAAGAAAAGTTAACAAAATAACTAAATTTAATTAAAAAGCTAGTTTTGAAACACTAGTGGAGATGCTCTTATAGTGAATGGTTAAATCTACTATTAAATTTTTGTAGGACCTACATGAATCCAAAAATTAATGGTAGATCCATTTGATTTGAAAAAAAAAAAAAGGTTAAAAAATAGTTGAGAGTATGATACGTAGCATATTTATGTTAAAACTGATATTAATTTTAAAAAATGGCTTTTGGTGACCTAAAATGGTGTTTCTTATTTTCTTAACGTTTTAAAAAGTAGCTTTTGGTAGACCTTTTGGCCATGTTTGGTAAAGGGGTTGGGTTTGCCTAGATACTATTTATCACCATTTCCCAAAAAAATCATCAAAATATTTTAACTTTTTCATTTTTTATATCAAATAATTCACTTTTTATTATTATTCAAATAAAAAAATTACTACAAAATAAAAATTTTTCACTTTTTCATATCACTTTTTCATTTTTTTTCACATCAATCTACATCAACTACAGTGTTTAGGCCAATCTATTTACCAAATACTACCAAAATGTTTTCTTATTTTTGTAACGTAAAAGCCGTACGATCCGCCAACGTCAAGAGTTACGTGTTAGAGCCTGTTTGGGATTGCGGTGAAAAATAGAGCTTTTCGATATAGAGCTTTTGTCTATGAGCTTTTGTTTAAAGTGCTTCTACTGAAAAATTATTACATGTTTGGTAACTGCATTTCTTAAGTACTTTTTTATTTTTTTAGTGATGTTTGGTAACAAAACAAAAAAAGTGCTTTTAGTTGTAAAAATGACAATAAAGGACATGTAATTTTTTTTCTTTCTATTTTATAGCAACCTTTTTATATAAAAATGATTAATGTTAACTTTTTTTAAAAAAATTATTTTGTAAAAAAAAATGATACCAATACCAAGAAAAGAAAGCTAAGCTAAAAAATTTGCTTAGCTTTGCAAAATTTTCCCATTCATCATTGTCTTGGTGGCCGTTTGATTGTAAATTTTGTACAAAAAGGAAGAAATCTTTGAGATGCTGCAACAAGTTACAAGAAGAGCATTAAAAGAATCAAATTTTAAATATTTTATTCCAATAACCATAAATTTTAATCTATTATATATATATATATATATAACAATTTAATATATATAACAATTTAAATCTTTCCCCTACACTTCAAAAGCTGAGGCACATCACCCTATTGAAGCCTGGAGGAAATCGTTCCTAACTTCTAATTATACGGTGAGAAAAAAATCCAATTCCAATGAGATTGAAGAAGGATAATTTAATTTACCAAAA
>NC_081541.1:44462290-44482178 GCF_901000735.1 Corylus avellana
TAAACAATACATGCAGTTCGGATCAATTAATGTTCATAACAAATCAATATAGTTTAGCTCAACTCATTACACGTATTAAGTAAATGGATGAAAAGGCATTGCTGAAAATGAAAGAGACTAATAAAGACCTTGGATCAAGGGTCTGGATAGAAACCAAGAAGCTATGGCAAGCCTTGGATAGCCACCTTGTCGCAGTTGAACTCGCTGCCATTTCCATTGCCTACACCTCCTCTATAAGGAAAGAATCTGACATATCTGAGTCCATATTTGTATCTTCTGTTTGTGCTTGGATTCTCTGGTTTTTCATCAGTCTGATCGATTCCAACAAAACTAGTAGGCAAAGTAACTGACAAGCGTGGACTGAAAATTTTCTTTGAAGTCTGGAAGTTGGAAATATTGAGATGTATCGATCAAAAGATCTGGCACCAACATCAAGGCAGTTGAGAATCATCAATCAATTGTCGTTCATTTGTCCCACACCGAAAGAATACGATGGTAGTCCCACTTCCAACATCTATAAATTGGATCCTAGGTTTTCTTTTTCTTTACTTCGCTTGTCAGCTCACACTTCCTTATAGCGTAAAGTAGCCTCATAAAAAAACACAAAACATGTTGAAGATATTCTCGACTATGCTTCCGTGCGACGCAAACTGTATCAAGATGGTTTTCAACACCATCGTCTACGAGAATTGTCTTTTCTTTCCCAAATAGTGTTTGCCAAAGGATTTTTTTAAAAAAATTATACTGTTTCTCACTAAATCAATCCTAATATTTTTATTTTTTACATTAAATAAATATTTTTATTTTTTACATTAAATTAATAACTTTTTATTATTATTTAAATAAAAAAATCACTATAAATTTATTTATTTTTTTTTTTCATTTTTTCATACTAAATATTCTATTTTTTTTTTTTTAAAAAAAAAAGTACTAAAGAGCCAAACAAATAAATTTAAAAAAATTTCTAAACTGACATGATAAGGGTTTTTAAATTAAAAAAATGCAATTCTCTCTCTTGTTTGCAACTCACGGTCTGCCACACTAGTTTGAAATTTTTTTTTAGTTCATTTGTTTGGCTCCCTAATACTTCTCAATTTTTTTTTTTTTTTAATCAAATTAGCTAAACAGGTGATTGCACATTGAACGAGAGTGAACAGGTGAATTTTGAGCTGCCACCTGTTTGAAAAAAAAAAAAAAAATTATTGTGTTTGGATTTTTTTTTTCATCTTTATTTTATATAATAAAAATTGATTGATAGTGTATAAATGTAAAAGAAAATTTGAATTTCTTGTAAAAAAAAAAATTTGTTTGATAATGTGAATAAATGAGTTTGATTTTTTTTATAGAAATGAAAAAGAAGTGAGCAAGGACTTTGCCAAACACAGCAAGTTCTTTTTTTTTTTTAATTCAATTTTGAAGACATTTTATATAGTAACTTTATAATGATTTATTTTTTTAAAGTGACTACTATAAGTCATATGATAAAAAACTTAAAATAACCTCGGTAGTCTCCCGGTCTAGTCTCGGTAGTGTCTCGGTTGCGTCCCAGTCGAGTTTCGGCTGGGTCCCGACAATGTCCCGATCGGGTCCCATCAGTGTCTCAACTAGGTCTCAACAGTGCCCTAGTAGTGTCCTGGTCGGGTCTCAGCAGTGTCCTGACCAAGTCACAGTCGAGTTCCGATCGGGTCCCAGTTGGGTCATGGCGGGGTCCTAACGGTGGCTTGGTGAAATCTTGGCGTGGTTTCGTCGACATCCTAGCTGGGTATGTCAATTTGAAAATGAGATGCTCAAACTTGAAAAATGGTTTACGATTTTCAAAAATGAAAACTATCTTTCGGAAATTAAAGAGGCTTTTCTAGTCGAATGGAAAAAAAAATTCATTATTTTTCATCGCACCAAACACCTGAAAATACGGAAAACATTTTATAGAAAATCATTTTACACCAGAAAATCATTTTAAATTAAAATTTTCTTATCAGCCTAAGCTTTTACGACAAGTGATAATTTAACTAGTATTAAAACTAGAGGTCCAGAGTTTAAACCCTAACTACATCAATGCACCCCCTATTTATATTAAATATTCCACAAAAATAAATAAATAAATATTTTACTTATTGGGCCTTACCTATTAAAATAGAATTTGAACCCACACGTAAAGAGTGTTGAAATATGTCATTTTAGGAAAGTACAGCAGGAGAATATAAAAGAGTTGACCTTTTCTTCATTCTTGAGATAAAGAACTCATTTTAGATTTTTGCATTCTCTTTCAACTGAAAAACAAACAAATGAATTGGTATCTACGTAAGAAGCCCATGATCAACCCCAATTCTCTTAAGCCATAGTAATGCCTGCAATTAAGAAATGATGAGAGAAGGTATAATATCCAAGAACATTTTAAAATAGCAGGGATTTACAAAGCCAAGTTATTTTAGCGCCTACAGAACACACCCAACAAAATAAATCTATTTTAAAGTGTAGAGGGGATCAAGTGCTATTTAATATTATTATCTCTCCATGTAGTTCTCTTGGTATTCCTCTCGTGGATCATCATATGTTTCAAATTTTTGCCTACGTGGCATGTGATATTATGGTTCTACAGGAAAAAAGCTTTTCATGATAGACTATCTTTCGATGCTCTCAGTGTTTTTGTTCATATTAATAAAATCACTCTCGAGCATTTTCAAACTTGGCAATCTAAGACTCAAGCCCCAGTGGAAAAATGGATCTCTTCTCCACTCAACTGGTTTAAGATTAATTTTACCATTACTATTTGGGACTCTTTTTCTGCACAGATAGCTGTCTGTCGTGATTCTAATAGACAGATCAATCGCATTAACTCCCAAATTGGTCCTCCTTGCCTTCCAAATGTCGGGGAAGCTCTAGCAGCTCTTCTTGCTCTCATTTCTCTTTCACTTTAATAATCATTGCCAACTGTAAAGTAAGCTTGTTCAGACAAGTTTATCTTTTCTTTTTACATTTTTTCATTATTCATTGCATTCACATATTGACTTTGAGCTTTGAAGGTTTCTTTTTACAATTTTAAATCATGCTTTTATTAAAGGGGGCTTTTTCTTTTTTAAGGGTGGGCAGGATCTCGATTTCATGGGGAATTACAGATCCTGGCCGTTCAATTGTTTTCAAAGGCTAGTATTTCGCCACATGTCACACTAATGATAAAATAATATTTAAATTTTATTAAAAAATATAAAATTAAATTAAAAAATAATAATATGGGGTGGCGAGCCACCCTCATGGCCCTTGGGGGTGGCCGAACCACCCCCAAGGGCCAAACCCAATTTTTTTTAGTTTTGGGTTTGGCCATTGGGGTGGCTGATCCACCCCCAAGGGAAGCCACCCCCAACCAGTCAGTGGGGTGTATGTATATTATTTTTATTATTATTTTCTTTTATATTTTATTTTTAAAATTTTAAAATTATTTTATTATTTTATTATTAGTGGGATACGTAACGGGACATTAGCCTTTAGATGAAAATTGAATGGCCAGGATCTGAAATTCCAGAATCTGAAATTCTCCTAAGAATTCCAGAGGATCCAGTTCCACGATGGGCAACAAAGCAATGAAGGCAGTTAATAGAATTGCATTTAAAAAAAATTAAAAAAAAAAAAAAAATGGATGACTGAGAGGGGTCAAATTTGGCTAAAGATGGAAGATGGATGGGCAACCTTCGTGTTAGCTTGGGACAATCATGCATATAAAGCTCTTGTAGGAGAGGAAAAGCTACACCTTCATTTTCAGCAAAGGAAAACCATTCCTCCCACTTCAACATCAACTCGAACCTTAGAACTTTCAATGCTTGAAATAGCATAATTGAAGATGAACCACTACCATAAAATCCAGGACCCACTCTAACAAATCCATCAAACTCAACAATAGAGAGGTTATGCAGAGAGGGTAGTTGTCCAAGCGATGGCAAGCTGCAACAAAATTTACACTTGTTTAGAGGTTGGCGATTGTCAAGTATAATTCTAAGACTTCCTAAAAAAATAGTATCAGCTTTCCATTCTAACACCAACTCCTCAATGTGCTTCTTGTCCCTCAAGCCGGCATCTGTAGAAGAGAGAACATTTTGAAGGTTCAAAATAGCAAGCTTTCCTCGAAGATTTGTAAGTTTTCCTAACTCTCCAATGCAAGACCCATTACGGCTGCCGATAATAAATTTTTGTCAACGTTTGTAGACTTCTTAAGCTACCCAATTGTATCGGCATCTGTCTCCAAGAGGTAGTTCAATCGGCTAAGATTACGCTTAAGGAAACAGAGGTTCGAATCCCTCTCTCCCCTTGTGCGGACATGTCAAAAAAAAAAAAAAAAAAAAAATTGTATCGGCATCTCCATTATGTCAGTTCTAGTAATATCAAGATGTCGTAGATTAATGAGTTTCCGCATATCCCTTGGTAATCCAACAAGACTATAACAACATGATAAGTTGAGTGTTTGCATATTGATCAACTTACACAAGGAATCAGGCAACCTTTCAATTGCAGTAAAAGAAATGTCCAAATAACGTAGTTGTTTAATTGAAAGGAAATGTCTTCCTTCTTTGTAATTGAAGAAATGAAAGGAAATGGAAGGAAAGCGGTGCAAACAGCACAGCAGCAGGTAACGCAAAACAACTTTACAGCTCTCCCGATCAACACGTAACGTACAGATTTGGTAATTCATGCTAAGTTTTCTCATTCATCAACAACTTTTTTGTCTTTCTTTCTAAGCATTGAAACGTATGATTCTTGATTGATATGGATATTAAACATTTAAAAATATGTCATTAATGTGAGTAATTAATATAATATAATTAAGCTCAAATTCATAAATTTAGACTTTTAAAATGAATAATAATATCTTAGCATACTATATAGGAATTAAGATCCTCTACATTTATGAAATTTACACCATTGTAGCATCAAAATGCTTGAAAAATATCACATAATAAGGAGCCATAAAGAATTTTCTTTTGAAAAAGCTTTTTCTTCACTTTTGAAAAGACTCTTATTCTTTATAAAACCAAAATCTAGTCTTTGATTTAAACTTTTTTTACAATATAAAGAGCAATAACTCGATGAAAATATACTCAATTATTAATTATAATATATCACATTTTTAATAAATAACATTTTTTTAGTGTTGCGATATCTAAAAATAATCTAAATTTTGTAATTTGAGAATTTACAACTAGTTGGCAAACCCTTTTGCCTTTGTTAATTATTGTAGCTAGCATAGATTGAAGTTCTATAAAATTTTAAATTTTTTGTATTGAAAAGTAAAAAAAAAAAAAATTTATAATGATTTTTTTATTTATTTTAATAATAATAAATAATAAATAATATGATATACAAATAAATAAAAATTAAAAAATTTTAATATTGATTTTTTTTTTTTTTTTTAAATAATGTTCCAATAGTTTCTAGAGAATGAAATAGTTTGTCAAACACAACCAAACTGATCACCACTTTTATTTTTATTCCTTTCTTCTCGATCTATCCTTTCAAGTACTCTCTCGGTTAAAGTAAGAAGCTTTCTTCTCAAGTTGGATGCACTTTTATTCCTCTCGTATCAATCACTCAGTCTCTTTTGCTCTCTCCTTTCAAGTACAGTCTCAGAGGTGTACGTGTATTGGTCAAAACAGTGGGGTAAGGACGTATTCCGCTCTTGGGCATTGGGCAGTGTGATAGTTTTTGTTTTTTAGCGTTAAAGGTTGGTTCGAAAGCTTTGAATGGCGGTGACGGTTCGGGTTGGTTCGAAAACCCGATTTCATGGTTTTTATTTCGCCTACCAACCGAACCAACTTTTGTAGGAAAAAACCCTAGTTTTCTCGTCTTAAGTAGATTTTTTGTATTCTTATAAAATATTATCCAGTTGATAACGAGACTAAATCAGAACCCTCTCCTCATGGAAATACTACATTAAATACATACGAATAATCCCACTTAAATACAAAGACCAGATGGATATTGCTTGAAATATTGGCAAACAATTGCGAAAAGGCTCTAATAAGCACTAGCAACAAATGTCCTCCTATATGCCATTCTCTTATTTATGTTTAGGAAAAATTTCAAAAAAAATCACAAAAACACACTCAAAAGCTCTATATATATTTAACCTATATAAAAGGTATTTACAGTGTTTTTTAATGCATTGAAAAAAACTGTAGATACCCAATATTTTATTAAATTATAAACAAATCATTTTCTCTCCTCTCTTCTTCACATGTTTTCATATAAGGAAAAATACGAAAATTTACTGTAAAATATTTTTTTATAGAAAATCAAAAAGTAGGTTTATTCCTTAAATTAAGGAAAAATGGTTGAAAAGCTGCTAGTGCTCTAAGGCCCTCTTGCCCTTGCAAGTATTTGAGCAACCCGAGGCATACTTTGTAGAAGAAAATGGTTTATGTAGAAGAAAAGTGTAAATAATTTTACGTGCATCTTGTGAATGTTATTTATTTGGTCAACTAAAAACATTTTCAGATTGACCAGTATTTTTATTTTGTGCCAAATACCCAAAAATAGGAAAAGCCCTTTCTAAAAAATGTTTTACACCAACACAAACAAAAATGATAATAACAAAGAAATACCGCAATGGAAAGGATAATGTATTTATTGGCTCGAATGCAACAGAGAAGCATGCAGAACAAAAGCCAAATTTACCTGCTATGAAGAACTGAAATAATTTCATTAACCCATACGATCATCCATATGTTGTCTTTAACATAAGACTGTCCACAATTAACTCAATTCTCAGTATAACAAAAGTTGTCAAAAAAAAAAAAAAAAAAGACCAAAAATTACAACGAAGAACAACCCAAAATTAAGGACAGGAAGCAGTCCAATCGAGCAATAAGTACATTGAAACAATTTTTTTGATGGCCAGACCCGATATAGGTTACTTGCAAATTTTTTTTAATTTTTTTAATTTTTTTTTAAATGTCACTAGAGTCCGTTGGTCCCAAAAAGACCAAGTACACTGCGATGCTTAAGTTAGCATAATGTTTAAAGAATCTTTTTTAAATAAGGCAACGTTTTTGAGAGAAGACCAAAAATCCAGTTTTACTAGGAGCTATGTTACCTTTTATATTGTTTTCTGCAACTGCTGTATGTGGGAGATGTCCCACTCTTTCAGCCTCATCAAAACTATTTTTTAATTATTTTGGTAAGGCAATCTAACAAAAGTAGTTTAAATTTCCACTTTTCAGAATCACTACTTTAACAAAAAAAAAAAAAAAATAGTAAAGTGAATGGTACTTATCAAATATAAAAAAAATACTATTCACTCATCTAATGATTAAACAACTCATTTCTTTCTATTCTTTTTTGCTTTTAGTTTCTCTCTCTTTTTTTCTAAGAATAAACAAATATTTGAAAAATAATATTTAAATTGAATAGTAAAAGTGGATTGTTAAAATAGTGAGGCTGCTGTGGATGCTCTAAAAATGTGAGTTGTTAAAATAACCAAAAGCGCACTTTTTGTTATTTTGGTGAGTAAAATTTGGTGAGACTGCTAGGAATGCTCTTAGTTTTTGGGTTTTACTTCCCGTTCGAAGTAATGGGTGGTTATCTCGTGCAATTATTTTTCATGTAATTGTCTATTTGAGTGGGAACCATAGTAAATTATATCCCTAACAAAGTCATACCAAAGATATACAATAGTACAATCCAAAATTGCTTTGTCAATGCTCCTGAAGAAAAATCACTAACAAAAAAGCAAGATATTTTTTTTCAACCCTGGAGTGTTATGACTAAAACCCAAGAATTACTGGAGTGCTAGAAACAAAGTTGCTTTATCTTTCTCAGTTCTCACCTAATTTCTTGCCTAACAAGAGCATCTTCATGCTTGTGATATGATTCCTACCTAATATAAGTTGGCATGAATGTTAATATGTATGCATCAAATTGAAGGTCTAATTGTTGAAGTTAAAACTACAAAATGAATGATCCAGGTTTTCTACAAAATGATTTGTACCACAAGTAGAAAGGACATACTGTAATCACAGAAACATATATGATAAAAAAGTACTCACAGAGCAACCTACCTCCTAAGAGGCCAAGAATCATCAGTGCTATAAAGATCCCAAACTTCTCAAGTTTGGCAAGCAAGGCTGTTCTACAAAAGTTTTGAAATTTTTATGTCATGAGATTTTAAATGTGTGATAAAGCAACTTCAATATTTTAACCGCATCAGCCAAAGAGCACTTTCAACAGCTTCTTTTAGATTTTCTTTAAATTTCAGAAATCAAACTACTTTTCAGCCATTTTCAAATACTCTACAATAACTTTCCTTAACCTTTTCTTTGTACCATTTAAATAATCTTTCAAATCAATGCTAGTGGAGACAAAAAACCTTTTTTGTAATAAAATAAGGATAAGGGGAGGTAAAGTACTTCCCTAAATTTTGGGTAACACAATAGCTTTCCCTTGGTTTAGGGATAGGAAAGGGAATTTGTTGTAGATAGGTTTTAGAGAATTTTTCCTACATTTAGAGAAGGAAATGAGGTTTAGGACTCTGCCGATAGTGCTCTAAGGCAAAACAGGATATTTGGAACAATTATCACACATGTTGGCCAACTTCAATCTTAATTGTTGTAAAAGCAGATTTTTGCATGACTGAATTGGTAGACGGGTTCACCTGCAAGACAAGAAAACGACTACCGGAGGGGCACTGGCCAGAGGCCAGCTAGGAGACTCTGATGATTAAGTTAATAGAGCATTCATAGAGAAAAAAGTAGAATCAAGAGAGTTTAGGGAGAAATGGAGTCTGGTATCCTTCCTTTATCTTAATCTCATTGTTTAACTTCCTTTATCTTCTAGACTTTTTAGCTTTCTAATGAGTAGGCCTTTAGGTGGCAATTGGGCCCAAGTTTATTTGTGGTATCACCAGCTGTGAAAGACATATGAGGCTAAGGCCCAATATCAAAGCCCCCTCCTTGCTTCTGGTACGCTGATATTGCATAGAAACGAGCATTCATTAATAACAACAAATGAAGGTTACACCAAAATGTATGTAGTCTCCTTAGAAATATTCAGATATATCATTATATTTAGAATATTGAAAGAAAGCTGACAGCAGAATGCTTGACAGTGACAATGAAGCACAACAACAGCAAAGGAGGAAAACAGAGCTCAACCTTTCCTTCAATTTTAAGATAAAGAAAATTCCTTTGTTTTGCACATTCTCTTTCAAATAAAAATAATCAAAAGAACTGGTATCTACAAGCCTATGATCAACTGAGATTATCCAAACCATTACTGATGACTCCACTCAAGAAATGAGAAGGCATAATATCTAAGAAACCTCTAAAATCAACAAAATAAACCTATTTAACTGAGTAATAGCATGAAGAAGTCTCTTCAACAGAACCTTTTCAACTCATTTGGAAAGAATATTGGAAGATAATATAACTGACACAGTTGAACATCCCAATACTCCCTTGATGAATGACAAGCAACATATATAGGTGAAGAATACTTGGAACTTTTTTTTTAAAAAAAAAACATGCAAAGAAACTTCCCCTGCCACTTGCCCTTATTTCAAACTATTTTCTGACAATACCTCAATTATTTTTCTTGGGAGGGGGAATGGGGCGAGAAAATAGTCTGAATGATTTTTTGTTTTGGTAAATATTTTATTCGACTCAAAAAGAAAGAAGAAAAAAAGCAGAAGAAAACGCTTAGGATAAAGAAAGGAAGAACCTTATTGTAACTGAATTACATTCAAAATTATAGTCAAATTCAAAAGACAATCAAACTCTACCTACACTTGAGACTAGTTCAACTCGGCTGCACTTTATCCATTGCATGAAGGATCTGTTTGTTGACCTGAGATCTTATCCGAAGACTTCAAATGGGTGCAAATAAAAGCATCAGAACCACAGGCTAGATAGTAGGCACCCTGCAATTTATTACCACAAACCATGAGCCACTTTAACAAGTTTCATGCAGTAGCCACAAAAAATCCTATGCTCCCACTGATTACCTTTTCCCGCATAGCAGCTATCAGAAGAAAACACGTTGAATGGTAATTCAGATTTGGCAGTTGGCACTACACAACAAGTTCAACAGGTCATCACAAGAAGTTTTATATAGGGAAAGCAATTAGACACGGATAAAACTAAGAGAAATGTTAGAAAAATGCATGTACCTATGTGGAGATTCTTGCAAGAGTTTTAGCTCATTCAATCAATTCATCATCCATGATTATTAGGTGGACATGAGCAATCTTGCGCCATTCTTTTCCTTTTTTCTTCTGACATTGTTTCTTTACCAAAGGACAATTGTTGATCAGTAAAACAGAAACAGAGGCAGCCAAGCCCTCTTCTGGCATGTACTTGAGCATAGGGCAGTTATAGATCCGCAATTCTTCAAGAGAGGTGAGCTCTTGAAGCACCTTATCCAAAGATTTCATATTTGGAAAATTCATTATTTGAAGAGCAGTCAGATTGGTGGGCAGCAATCCCACCTCTGGAAAGGACTCTACATCTCCCCTTTCACCACAAATAAACAAATTTTTAAGAAATGGGAGCTTTTGCAAACCCCATCCCATTCGTCCAGCAACGAGGTTGTCACAATCGGTGATGGACATCGATTTCAGATTACAAGGCAAACCCCCCTCAGGAAAAGACTCAACTTCTGCACAATCGACTATTTGCAATTCCTCAAGAGATGGAAGGAGTCCGTGCATGTTATCAGGCAGTGACCTCAAACGACCACAATTCCAGACCCAAAGCAATGTAAGTTTGGAGGCATGAAATCCTCCTTCTGGAAAAGATACAAAATAAGGGCAATCTATGATTCGTATGTGCAAGATCATTAAATCAAGACCAAGTTGGTCTGAAATTGTAAGAGATTCCAGATTCCCACACCTAAAGATATAGATATCACAAAGGTTTGGGAATAAGTCCAATGGGAAGGACCTGAAAGAATCATAAATATTTTCCAAGTGCAATTTTTTAAGTGATGAAAAGATCCCATGCATTGGAAGCTCTTGAAAAGAAACAAGTGAGGTACAGTTAGAGATTTCTAACTCTTGAAGAGAACAGTTGGACTCCATCATTCCCATGGCTAGGGAATCTAGTGCATCAAATCCTCCAACTTTGAGAACCTGTATTTTAGCTGGCAAATTCTTTAACAGGTCCTCACCACATGTTAGATTCAATTGACATAGAGCAGGATCCCTTGGGAGTTCAGGATCCCTTGGGAGTGAAGCCCCTAGCAACGGACATTCCCTGATCTCAAGTTTAGCTAAAGAAGGACAATGGATGGGTAATCTTCCTGTTAGCTTAGGGCAGTTATCAATATAAAGCTCTTGAAGATGAGGAAAAGCTCTATTTTCATTTTCAGCCCCCAAAGAAAACCATTGCTCCCACTTCAACGCCTGCTCAAACCTTAGAACTTTCAGGGCTCTGAATGGCTTCATTGAAGAATTGTTGCCATAAAACTCACGACCCACTATAACAACTTCATCAAAGTGAATAATAGAAAGGTCTTGCAACAAGGGTAGCTGCCCAAGTGGTGGCAAGCTGAGGCAATATTTACAGCCGTATAGATGAAGAGATGCTATATTAGAGAATGAATGATGCCCTACCCAATCTGGAAAACTGTTACCACTATAATATTTGATTGTAAGACTTTCTAAATTTGAATGAGGCTGGAGACTGTCAAGTATACATCTTTGACTTTTTAAAGCAACATTATCATCTTTCCATTCCAACACCAAATCCTTAATGTGTTTCTTCTCCTTCAAGCATGCATCCAAAGCATCCGTAGAAGAGACAACATTTTGAAGATTCATAATAGCAAGCTTTCCTCGAAGATTTGTAAGTTTTTTCAACTCTCCTATGCAGGACCCACTAGTTTTGCCGATGATAAATGTAGTCAATGTACGAAGATATTTTAATCTGCCCAATTGTATCGGCATCTCCATTATGCCAGTTCCAGTAATATCAAGATGCCGTAGATTAATGAGTTTACGCATCTCCCTTGGCAATCCAACAAGATTGCTACAACATGATAACTTGAGTGTTTGCAAATTGATCAGCTGACAAATGGAATCAGGCAACCTTCTAACCGAGGTGAAAGAAAGGTCCAAATAGCGTAACTGTTTAATTTTACCAATTGAATTAGGCAAGTTAGTCACATTCTCATAGTGAGACAAAGAGAGTATCCGTAAACATCTTAGATTTGACAATAAATCATGTGGTACTTTTTTAGTCAAATTGTTGTCCATGATGGAAAATTCTAATGGCAAGAAAGTGCGCAACCGCTTAGCCTTGTTAAGAGCCTTAAACTTCTCAAAGTCATCAAATCTTGTTCTAAAATACGACAGGTGACGAGTCTTGTTCACAATTTTTTGAGAACAGTTAGCCTCCAACCTAAAGACAAACTGCCCAAAAACAGATTTTGCTACATCATTGACAAGATCATGCATTACAAAACATGATTTTCCATCACTTGATTGTTGAAACAATGATCTTGATACAAGATCAAGAAAGTAATCATTACCAACTTCTTCCATTGTTTTGTTTTTGAGTTCTTGCAATAACCCTTCAGCCATCCACAGCAAGACTACTTGATCCTTTTCAAAAGTGTGATTCTTTGGGAATATTGAACAATAAGCAAAGCATCCCTTTAGATGTGAGGGTAAATATTTGTAACTTAATCTTAAAGCAGGAAGTATGTTTGTCGTGTCAATTGCTAAATCCCAAATTTCACTCTTTAGTATCTTATCCCATTCACCAACATCTAGTTTCGACCTCAAGAGAGCTCCAATTGTTTTGGTTGCTAAAGGTAGGCCTTGGCACCTTTCCACAATTTGTCTACCTATTACCTCTAGCTCTGGTCGGGCATCAAGGTTACCATCGTGAAATGCATATTTTGCAAATAGCGACCAACAATCTTTTTCTGTTAACTTGTTTAGATGACAAGGTAGAGTAGTCCGCATGGCTAATGCAACATTGTCATCGCGTGTTGTTACAATAACCCTACATCCTTGTGCCCCAGATTTAAAGGGTCTACTTAAAAGCTCCCAATCAGCATAATTCCTATTCCAAACATCATCTAAAACAAGTAGGAACTTTTTCCCCATCAACTTCCCCTTTAGTCTAACTTGAAGCAGATTCAGATCCTTAATATCACAATTTGACGAAGTTACTGCCTCTAGAATTGTTTTCGTTACCCTGAACACGTCAAATTCCTGTGAAACACACACCCATGCCTTCAGGTCAAAATGCTCATTCACCCTCTGGTCCTTGTATACAAGCTGAGCAAGGGTGGTCTTCCCAATTCCCCCCATACCCACTATGCCAATCACACTCATCGCACCAGCGATTGCATCGTCCGAGAGCAACAAGTTAACTACTTTCTCCTTATCATCATCCCTACCAAAAATACCAGATTCTTCAACCAAACAAGTGGAGGGCAATCTTTCTGAAGATTTCCCTCCAACACCTGGTCTTAGACCTAAGACATCCTTTTGCTTTGCTAGATATTCCAATCTGTCAAGTACCTCTTCCATCTTCGGTTTCATCTCCTTGAAAAAAGGATTAAAATAAGCAGAGACAGAGTTTCGTACCTTTATTGCAGTGGTTTCAAATTCAGCAGCCAACTCGCGTGTCCGGATTTCTGTATCAATCTCATCCAAGATGTCCTCTGCATCATACAGAGCATCTTTCAGCTCATCAAGCCACTCTTTCACAGCAGGCTTCATGAGTTCCTTGTCCTCCGCGTCCTCGACCACCGATTTCGCAGACAGCAATGCTATCTTCAGCTTTCTTAAGGGCCCATCGGCGAGTTTTCGTCCCCGAAAGAAGTCAAGCACCTCCTGATTCATTTTTTTTAATAAAACATCGAAGACAACAGAGAGAAGCCCTTCTCCCACATCTGCCATTGTTGTCTTCTTTGCAACGGGAAAAATTCAATTGAAATAAAATAGACGATCGTACACAGCAGAGCATAATCAGATTGCAACCAATATTTAGCCTTTATATCGAAGAACTGGTTCTTTTCCTTTTTCAATTTTTATTTATTTATTTATTTTTTTTTTGGTGCCGGTGGTTTTCAATTTTCAAAGTTAAAGCGCGGCACTTTTTCTAAAAAGCGGCGAAAGCTTCAAAAAGCCCGTTTAATGCGGCTTTTTTTTTTATAGAAAATTTCTAACACAAACACCTTTTTTTCCTTAGAAGCCCGTTTAAAACGGCGTTTAAAATAGTGTTTTTGCCATAAACTATTTTAAACGTAGAAAATTGGGAGTTCATGTACACGTCGTTTTTCAGAAGTTAAGTTGGAAGAAACGTAGAAAATTGTCCAAATGTTCAAGAAACAATTATTTCACACTCGCCGTGTTTCTTTTTTTTTTTTTTTTTGGGCGAGTTTTGATGTTAAGGGTTCATTTGGAATTGAAGTGCGTTTTTAAAACAATAATATGTGTTTTTAAATTAAATCGCAATTTTTGAATGTTTGAGATTACAATTTAAAATCAGGAACAATAAAGGGTATTTTTAAATATACACGATTTTAAAGATTAACTTGTAATTTTATTAAACGTTTAACTATGTTTTTAAGAATCTTATTTTTAAATCGTACAATTTAAAAACACAAATCCAGACAAGCTCTTAAAGAAATTGCCCAAATCACAACACACACAAAAGAAAGAATGGATAGGTGACTATTTGGTAGCCAAACCAGTTTCTTTTGCCATTGAAGTGGTTTGTCTTGCTCCCTTTTTATATAGTTATTGGAATCGGCTGAGCCACTGACCAAAGAGGTGGTTTGGAGCTGAAGAATAGTTCGATCATTACCAATCCGCCCTTTAAGGTGAGGTTCAGCCACTCCAATTTGAACTACAAGTGAACTTGTTTTTTCTTAGTTCCCTTTAAGGTGGTTTAGTCACTCCAATTTGAACTACAAGTGAACTTGTTTTTTCTTAGTTCCCTTTAAGGTGGTTCAGTCACTCCAATTTGAACTGCAAATGAACTTCTCTTTCTCTTGAACTAGGAAAGGACAACATTGCTGAAATTACAGTACCATACTCCCTTGCAAATCCATCGATGGTGGCAAAATAACAATTCCAAGGCTGGTAAAGACAATCAATAATCCTTTAAGCATGGCTGTTCTAACATTTGCACTTACAAAAGCAGATACAAATGTGAAGAATCTTCTTCTCTTTTTAGAAAAATGCATACAGCAAATATGAATTTTCTTAATAACATCAATATAGACAAGAAAAATCCCAATAACAAGCAGAAGGAATGCTCACCTTTCCTATCAACCCAAGCCATGCAATCATACTCATATTTTCACCATATGTACAGTGAAGAATTGAATGTTGTGTATAAAGGAGTAATTAAAAGAAATTTATATGAAACAAAATCACAAACAAGATCTAGCTTACAAGCTATGGATTGTTCAGAAGTAACTAGACTGAATCTGCAGGAGCTCCAGCTGTGCCAATAATTTTGCAACTGTTGGTTTTAATCTGAGATCACCATTCTGGGCTACATCAATAAGCACTACCTGAGCAGATTCCCCATACTGCACTCTGTATTCGTCAACCCTTAAAATCCTCTCTAATATCCATAGTGCTTTCTCCTGAGCCTTTACATTCCCTGATTCTAAAACTTTTATTGTGGCTTGAATGCCTGCCGTTTTGGCAACGCAATTGCTTCCATTCTCCCAAATTTCATCTTCCAAGAGAGTTGAAAGGGCACTGAGAACGGCTTCATCTGCTTGCCTATCTTTTCCTTCCAATATTTGGACCAGTGGGGAAATAGCACCTGCCTTGACCAAGCAAAATGTGCTGTTAACATAGCAGTAGCCATCATGAACTTCACAATATGCATCTGCAGAAAGAGGAACACACGACCACATCGACTTTCTCGAATTTCTAGACTTTCTAAGTGACAGTGTATTCTGTGATAACTGAGCTAGTGGGGTTGCTGCTCTACACTTTGCAACTGGTGACTCGCTCGAGAGCAATTTCGAAAGCAAAGGAATCACCCCATGTTCTGCTGAGAGAAGCTGTAATTTCTTATCAGAAGGATTTGTGAATCTAATCAATACACCTGCAACACTCTCTACTAACCAGCATGTTGTGGGTGTTGAAGTTGCAATGCTTGAACTGGTAATGGAGATCAATATTGGAAGCAAATTTTCCCTCTTAGGTATATCTGTTGCTTTCCTATCACTAATGGGGAGATTGCTAAGTAAGCCAACTGCTGCAGCTTTTTCGTCCTCAGATGTTGATGATGAGGCAATATTGACAATGCAACTAATATTGGTTTCTCCTAGCTGTTCAGTTAACTCTTCTGGTAAATCTTTGGAGAGAGTGTAAATAAAATTCAAGGCACCACTCCTGATTTTTTAGTTATTTTCCTTGAGAAAGGGAAGGATAAGCTGAATTGCACCATTTTCCTTCATTTTTCTTCTAACTTTGGCTGCACTTGAATGGGCGGCAATGTTGTTGAGTGCTTGTAAGAGATGACACTGAATTACTGGACTGGAAAGATTCAAAAGTGAGAGCATCTGCTGAGCTATATCTTGGTTAAAAAGAATAGATTCTGACTGAGCAATCCTTGCAAGAATAGCCGATGCTGGTTTCCGAAGAGTCATGAGCACAGAAGTCACAGAAAAAAAGGAGCTGAAGCAGAGGCACCACTATGCCCGAACTAATCAAGCGTTGAATGTTTTCTGTCACGATTGACAAATTTTGCAACGCACTTAAAGCTGATAATTTAGATTCCAGCTTCCCTGCATTAAACATCTTCACAAGGGGTTCAACTGCCCCATCTTCTCCAAGGGCAGCTCTAAACTAATCGATCTGTGAGCTCCATCCTTGATAGTGCAGTTGCCATGAGAATCTTACTCATGTCAGAACCTGAAAATACATCACATATGGTTTAATCAGAGAGATTCAACTTTTTGTAATTTGCTGCGTAGGAGAAGCAACAAATTTATCAACAAACGTTTTCATAATTAAGATACTACGGTTTGGGAACTAAAAACACCGGCTTGCTTGTTTGTCTTAAAAGGCGAACACATACTTGTCTATAAAAATGGCATATAAAGCATATAGTCATACTGCAATGTATTCAAATACATTCACTACACACACAAGTACTTAAATCCAGATCCTCTTCAGTCTTCCCACCAACGGTATCACCAGAATTTGACAATTTCAGACTCATGCAAAGTGCAGAATATTTTGCAACAGTTTCTCTTCTCTTTGTTTTCTTGTGTTTTTTTTGGGGGTAATGGTTATGATCCTTAAGAAATGCACATCTAAACCCAACTGTGATGATGCTTTTACTTCCATGTTGAGAAGGGTCAAAACTATACAAATAGAATAGCACATTCAAGCACGCAAAAAAAAAGGGGGGGGGCATCGTGATCACCTTCCTTTAGGTACTGCACTATTGGCTTGAAGTAACCGGCTTCTGCCATATGAAGTGCATTCAGAGTATTGCTTGAAAGAGTATTTAACAACTTACCTGCATTTCGAGAAGCAACAGGGTCATCCCCATTTAGCATCGCAACGAACATAACAATACACCCTTGAATTCTACCCATCCGCCGCCTAACCGCTATGAGATCTGAGAGATCTAGCAACAGCCCCACAGCTTCCCTCCTCTCTTCCACATCCCTTGTCAAAGACTTCACCAGCAATGACAAGTACCCAGCATCCACCATCTTCTCCTGTAGACTTCAATTAATAAGATACATGCCAGGCATGCAGTTTTTGTATTCCGATCAAAAAGTTCAAGGAAATAAAAAAAACCAGTAGTTTCACATGTACTATACCTTGTTCTCAGCATTCTTCCAAGCCATTCTTCTTAGTACTTGAATTATAGCTAACCTATTGTATGGCTTGCTTGAACCTAAACGATTAAACAGAATTGGAATAACCCCTTCGTCATTAATCAATTCATTACTAACCTTTTGTTAAAGTATATAAAAAATATAAAGAGAAAAAGCAAAGAAGAAAAATATAGATTAAGGTCGTTCGGCTTATGGCCTAAATCCACAGGTCAAAGCCTTTTCTTGGCTACATCTTTCTTTCACTTGATTGAAATTGTACAATAAAATGGCCTATTTATAGTTGAATGAGGCCAAGAATACAGTAAGTACATAATCAATATGTAACCTATGAGAATTAGAAAAGTTACATAACCAATATGTAACTTATGAGAATTGGGAGAGTTATATAATCAATATGTAACTTATGAGAATCATGAGAGTTACATAATAAATATATAACATATGAGAATTATGAGAGAAAATAATACATTAATTTAATTCAAAACAACTATTTTACCTTCAAATGTCTCAATACGCCCCTACAAACCCAACGGTAGATCACGTACGTTGAGGTTTGGTCTTGAACATCAAAGGGGCTAAAAAATGGCTACTATGGCCTATATTAGAACATCGGCTAATATAACCGAAACTATGACCGAAACTTGAACTTCGGCAACTCTAACCAGCATTGGCTACTATGGCCAGAACATGAACATCGGCTTCTTTGGCCGACAACGGCGATTATGGATGGGACTTGAACATCGGCGATTGTTTTACCGGTATATAAAATACTATTATAAATGTCACTTGTAACAGAATTGAGAATCCATAAAAAGACAAGATCATTGTATCTTTATCATTGAGGAAGATCATTAGGTGAAATTGGCTTCATCAAGATGCTATCCACAAAACCCAATTTGTTTTTGGCATATAAAGCCATAGCGATAGCACGAATCCAAGTGTGATAATTATCTCTGGACATAAGAGTTGCAACAAGCACCATTGTTGGACTATCTGAGTGATGAACATAATGAGGATCATTGAGTGACCCATGCGAATCATTGCTCTTAAAAGAAATCGCTTTAGATGATGTTTCAGCCATTGCAAAATGAGTAAATGAATAAAAATGGCTAAGGAAAAATTGAGTTTAGAAAAATCATTGCCTGAGGCTCTGATACCATGTTAAAGTATATAAAAAATATAAAGAAAAAAAGCAAAGAAAAAAAATATAGATTAAGGTGGTTCGGCTTATGGCCTACATCCACACGTCAAAGTCTTTTCTTGGCTACGTCTTTCTTTCACTTGATTGAAATTGTACAATAAAATAATCTATTTATAGTTGAATGAGGCCAAGAATACAATAAGTACATAATCAATATATAACCTATAAGAATTAGAAAAGTTACATAACCAATATGTAACTTATGAGAATTAGGAGAGTTACATAATCAATATGTAACTTATGAGAATCATGAGAGTTACATAATAAATATGTAACATATGAGAATTATGAGAAAAAATAATACATTAATTTAATTCAAAACAACTATTTTTACCTTCAAATGTCTCAATACCTTTTGGCTTCCAATCAACTCATTCAATCCCCAAAGTGCAAATTTAAATTCTTCATCGTTACCCTACTTAAGCTGCAACACAACATCATCAATATCAAGGCTAATTCTCCCCTCCACTATTTCCCCCACCCCTTTCAACTCACTAGAAAATTCCGATCCCCGGCTCGAAGTTGGACTCGAATTCAAACTAAACCTCACATTCATCAACTCTTTATGCAAATCTCCAGTGATTTGTTTAAAAGATGTAGACACGTCAAGACTAGCAAGGAGCAAAAGGCCTAGCGACCGCCCAAGATCATGAGATGTTTCCTCAACATGGGACCACCCCCAACCGGATCCGGATCCCCTGAAATCCTCAGGGAATTCCAGATTCTGAATTTTGGGGTTCTGGCCATCCATTTTAATCCAAAGGCCAGGATCCCGCCACGTGTCCCACTAAATTAAAAAACCTTTAAAATAATAAAATAATATTTAAAATTAAAAAAGTAATTATAAAAGAAAATAATAAAATTTTA
>NC_081541.1:44482278-44490215 GCF_901000735.1 Corylus avellana
ATTTTATTATTTTAAAAGTTTTTTAATTTAGTGGGACACGTGACGAGATCTTGGCCTTTGGATTAAAATGGACGGCCAAGATCCCCTAATTCCAAAATTTGGAATTCCCTTAGGATTTCAGGGGATCCAGATCCCCCCCAACCAACCAGCCACTGGGGTATATATATATATTTATTTTCTTTGATATTTTATTTTTAAAATTAAAAAATTATTTTCTTATTTTATTATTAGTGGGATACGTGGCAGGACACTAGCCTTTAGATGAAAATTGAATGGCCAGGATCTGGAATTTCAAAATCTGGAATTCTCCTAAGAATTCTAGAGGATCCAGATCCACAGTAGACAGTTAATGGAATTGCATTTTAAAAATAAAAATAAAAACTAAAAAAAATTGGACGACTGAGAAGGGTCAAAATGCAGTAAAGGCAATTAATAAACCTATTTTTTTTTTTTTTTAAAAAAAGGCTGCATTTGTCCCCTCTCGCCCCAAGCTAGCTCCACCCTTGCATGTGAAGCAATCTAAAAAGATTATTCGTATACCCAAACAAGCATTAAGAGACCACCAAGGTGGTAATTGAGTTGGTAAAGGAGCAGGGGATAGGGTTCATTCCCCTCCTCTTTTCTTCCTTATGGTCATGAGTTCGAACCCACTTGCGATAGTAATCCGCGAACCAGATGCTATTAAAAATGAGTTTTACCAACTTGCACTTTGGTAGGGCTGTGGTGACGGATTCGCCTTCCTAATTAGTAGCTATGGCTCAAACCGAACATTCCACAGTGGATCGGAACCCCAATAGTCACACCCAAGGGAAAAAATTACACTGGTCGCCCCTACCTGCCTTTTTGGAAAAAAAAAAAAAAAAAAAGGGGCATCAAGAGACCACACTACATGATCATGTAGGGAAGTCTAATAAGATGCTCTGTACAACCATAACATACCCAACCAAAAAGTTGGCTAAGCGGTTGCATAAGGAAGGGATCTATGCTCAAAGCCTCAAAGCACCAAAGCCCGAAGGAATGATTCTTGGTTGGCCATCTTTGCTTTTCTTAAGTCTTCTTTTCTCCTTTAAAGATGCTTGGACTTGAGCATTGTATTTGGATTACTCCATATATACATTCGGCAAGCTTTTTACTTTCATTCCCGTTATAGGTATTCTCGATGATGACGATTGACCGGGACCACTTAATGAAAATTGAAGCCTAAACCAATTATCCGATTATTAACCAGATTTTAAATGCCGGTTACCGCAACCAACCTAAGCGGTTATCCAATTATCCGGTTACGATTACCCAATTAGCGGTTAATAACCGCCCCTCGCTTGTGCACCCCTATTCTATACAACCATAGCATACCCAACCAAAAAGTGACACTTGGCTAAGTGGTTAAAGGGATCTATGCTCATATCTCAAAATAAGGAGGCAAGACCAAAGCCCAAAGGTATGATTCTTGGTTGGCCCATCTCTGCTTTCGTATGTTTTCTTCTATCCTTTTTTGATGTAAAATTACTAATCAAATTTTTGAGTTCAAGTTTTGTCAATATATTATTCTTAATTAATAATATGCCTAGTCCTTTTTTTTTTTTTTATTACAAAAATTGATTGTAATTAGGATCTAATTAGTTGTGTATTAAAATCAACAGTGCAGTGTTAATAATAAGGGATCGAAACTTGTAACAATGACAAGTTATAATCAATGGCATCAAATAGTAAGTATAAAATATTAAATATCAAAGAAATAAAGAAGCAGAAGATTAGAAATGATGAAGTAAAATAGGGAAAAGTGCATTTACTCCTCCCAAACTACTATCCAATTATCAATATCCCACCCCAAAACTACCAATTGTGTTAATTTTTCTCCAAAACTACCAACAAAATGTCAATGTTCCCCTAAGGACAGAAAAAACCCTTCATAATTGTTTTTTAAATGATAAATCTTAAAAAAAAAAAAAAAAAAAAAAACCAACCCCTTGGTGAAATGGGGGTGATTCCGCAACCCCTCATTTTTGAAAATAAAAATAAAAATTTGAGCGGTGGCCCATGTTTTTTATTTACCTTTTTTTTTTTCAAATTTATAAAGATATTTTTATCTTATTAAAAATTTTAAGGTCATTTTTGTCTTATTGCTACTTTTTTTTTTTTTTTTTTTAAGGGAAGACATTGACACAATTAATAGTTTGGAGGGAGGGAGATATTGACAATGTTATAGTGGTTTAAGACGGGTATGTGTACTTTTCTCAATAAAATAAGAGAAAAGGGAAATACAAAATGAAAGCTGGTCATACTTTAGTTTATAATCTTTTTAAATTTAAAAAATTATACTAATTTTCCTCCCTTTTTTTTTTAATAATAAATTTAGTATAAAAAAGACCTTTTTTAAGGGACCTTTTATAAATGAGTTTAACTTTGGTCCGAATGTGCCTTAAAAGGCAATTTTTATAGCCCCAATCACAAAGCAACACATAAGCAAAAACAAAAAAAAATCACAAAAATATCATACACCCATACACACTATATTTGAACTCATTTTCGTTGCTGGGTGGCGGGTCACGCAGACCCATGTTTAGGTCATGTAGACCTGTGGGCCGTGAGTCATCTTCTCTGGCGTCGGAGCCACCTTTTTTTTGGCCTTTAGGGTAATAAAATCTTTAAATGGTTAACTTTCTATCTCTAAGTTTTAGTTTTGAAACAAAAAACGAGTTTTGAAACATTAGAATCGAGGCAGGTCACAACGGATTCAAAGCAGGCTTGAGGCGGGTCACGGCCAGACCCACGGCGACGTCTGGTGGCCAGGGTTTTTTTGGTCTTTTTTTTTGTCATTTTGATTTGCTGCATTTGTTCTCATTTTGATGTTTTGCAATTTTCTTGAATGGATGAGGTGTCATATGGGGATTGGGTGTTGTAAAATGGGTTGTTTGCAAACCGACCAAACCATAGGGGCTCTCTTTATAAATTAGGGCCGCCTTAGACGGAGGCCTAATTCACCTTCCTATTAAGTATTAAGTCAGCCTGGATGATGACTTTGGTGTGTGGTTAACTTTTTTTTTTTTTTTTTTGAGGAATATTATTTTTTGGTGTGAGGTTAACTATGTCAATCATTACTATTTTATTCATTAAAAAAAAAAAAAAAAAGTAGTCTAGAAAGCAACAATTTTGCCCTCTTTATTGAAGTTTTTAGTGCTTACAGACTTTCTTATTATACAAGATACAGACCAACAACAATGACATTTGGGTGTCTTACAAAACAAACCAGTTCTTTTCTTCCTGGGCAAATAAGAATACAAACAAAGAAAGACAAAGTACAAAGCTAAAAACAACTCAAACTGCGGGAGAAACGGGTGCAGAGAGGAAATAGGAATACTTTCACTATGTCAATTCAAATGGTTCATCCAGCTAGATTCGCACCACGGTGGACTTTGCGAACATACCAAGCTAGAATGTGATTTAGAAGAAGCCGTGCTTAAGAGATAAATGGCTCTAGGTGCCACTTGAGAGGAAGGTCCTGGCCGAGAAAGGCAGTCACCACCACATGCAAATCTCTCTAAAAAATAACTTTCTTGAGGCCTTTCACTTTCACCTGCCAAAAACAAGCCATTTACAAGTGCATATCAGACTATCAGTAATCTCCCGCCTAACAAAGTCATATTCTAGGGAACAATTTTTACTTCTTGCATTCCATAGAAAGGAAATTCGCCTGATTATAGTTCAGGTAGTATCTCTCCCTCTTTTAGCTAAAGAAGAGAGGCTTGAGTAAGGAGAATGCTCCCTCATTTATAGCATTCTAGCGATTTGTTGATCTTTTTATTTTTATTTTTTTGTAATTCATACTGTTTTGCTTTCTCTAGTAGTTATTAGTCTTGTATTTCTTATATTTTTGCTTTTAGATCTTTTATAGATTTGTTTTTATTATCATTTTCTTTGTCTAGAAGGGACTTTTATTAGAACTATTTAAATTGTTCATAGAACTATCCTAGTTTCCATTTTGTTTTCTCTTTTAATTTGATTTTCGAGCCTTCTATCTCTACATAATTCAAGAGCAACTCGACTAGTTATAGTAGAGGTCAACTCGTTAAACTTACACCAAAGAATATGTTAGTTTAAGAGGCCAACGACATAAAGTGTAAGATGAGACGAATTGGCATCCTCTCTGTTTCAAGTGAAATGGAGATTGAGATTTTCAAAATTACTAATAGAAGGTGAGCCTTAAAGAATCGAAGAATTACAAATGAATGTACAAAAAGAACTTAATTGTGTAAACCAAAAACTCAACATTGTTGTTAGAAGAATTACAAACCCTTATGGACACCCTAATATTCTCGCAGAATTTATGGTTCGACAATTAAAGAATAGAGTTTCATTTCAAAAGGCAATGAATAAGGCTATTGAATTAACTGAACAAGCAGATACAAAAGAAATTCAAGTACAAATTGCAGGGTGTATCAATGGAAGATAGAATGGAATATAACTGACACAGTTGGATATCCCAATACCCTCTTGATGACTGGCAAGCAACATACGATCAAATATTAATTAAGCGATGGAAGCTTCGAAAGCTTAAGCTTGTATTTAGAACTTTTTCTTAACAAGCAAAGAAATTTTCCTGCCAATTGTCTCTATTTTTAACTTTTGTCTGGAAATATCACAATTAATTTTCTGGGATGAAGGGGGAGAGAAAATAGATCTAAATGATTTCATAAAAAGGTAAATATTTTATTTGACTCAAAAAATAAAGAAGGAAAAAACAAATGAAAAACGCTGAGGACAAAGAATGAAAGCAGTATTGGAAACGGACCTGCATTATTTAGCCAACAGATAATATCACTCTCTAATACCCAGCTGCAATTTCTCATCTCAAAAATTTGATAATTGAAGGCATAAGAAACAGCAATAACTTCAGTTGGGGCAGTGCGGGTTGGATGGTAGGCACCCTGCCATTTTGTTACCAAAACCATCAGCCGCTTTAACAAGTACCATACAGTATAGCCATAAAAAATCCTATGCTGCCACAAGTTTCCTTTTCCAAGAAAAGACACTGAATGGTAGTTCAGATCCCACACTTATGAAGAAAATAAAAACGGCAAAATTTCGGTAATCTTGATTTGGCACTAAACAACAAGTTCAACAGGTCATACTAGTGTTTCAGTACTATTCATCAGAAAATAACTAAATGTTGGATCAAAAAAGAAATAACAATGCATTCATAGTAGATTGAAACAGAAAATCCACATACATTGCATTAGATGATGTGAGAAGCAGGGCATCAGATTCTATATGCCTACATCTGCTTTGTCAAGTCATAATCGAGCGCTTAGATCTTCTAAATTCTGTTGATCAAATATTTTCCATACAATTAATCAAACAAAAAGGAAAACAATTAGACGATGATAAAACAAACAGAAACCTATAAAAGAGAGGAAATGTTAGAAAAAAGCATGTACCTAAGTGGAGATTCTTGCTAGACATTTAGCTCATTCAATCAATTCATCATCAATCATTATTAGGTGGACATGAGCAATCTTGAACCATTCTTTTCCTTTTTTCTTGTGAAGTTGTTTCTTTAGCAAAGGACAACTGTTGATAAGTAAAACAGAAATGGAGGCAGGCAACCCCTCTTCTGGCATGTACTTGAGCATAGGACAATTATCGATCCGCAATTCTTCAAGAGAGGCGAGGTGTTGAAACCCACTTTTATCCAAAGATTTTAAACATGGAAAATTCTTTATTTGAAGAGCAGTCAAATTCGGGGGCAGCAATCCCACCTCCGGAAAGGACTTTGCATCTCCCTTTTCGCCACAAATAAACAAACTTTTAAGAAAGGGGAGCTTTTGCAAACCCCATTCCATTCGTCCAGCAACGAGGTTGTCACAATCAACAATGGAGACCGATTTTAGATTGGAAGGCAAGCCCCCCAAAGGAAACAACTCAACTTTTGTACAGCCAACTATTTGCAAATCCTCAAGAGATGGGAGGAAAAAGTGCATCTTATCTGGCAATGACCTCAAACTTCCACAATTCCAAACCCAAAGCAATGTAAGGTTGGGGGCACGCAATCCACCTTTTGGAAAAGATACAAAACAAGGGCAATCTATTATTCGTATGTTCACGATCATTAAATCATGTTCACATTGTTCTGACATTGTAAGAGATTCCAAATTCCCCCACCTAAAGATATAGATATCACAAAGGTTTGGGAATAAGTCCAATGGGAAGGAGCTCAAAGAATCATAAATATTTATCAAGTACAATGTTTTAAGTGATGAAAAGATCCCATGCATTGGAAGCTCTTGAAGAGAAACAAGTGAGGTACAGTTAGAGATTTCTAACTCTTGAAGAGAACAGTTGGACTCCATCATTCCCACGGCTAGGGAATCTAGTGCATCAAATCCTCCAACTTTGAGAACCTGTATTTTAGCTGGCAAATTCTTTAACAGGTCCTCACCACATGTTAGATTCAATTGACATATAGCAGGATCCCTTGGGAGTGAAGCCCCTAGCAACGGACATTCCCTGATCTCAAGTTTAGCTAAAGAAGGAAAATGGATGGGCAATCTTCCTGTTAGCTTAGGGCAGTTATCAATATAAAGCTCTTGAAGATGAGGAAAAGCTCTATTTTCATTTTCAGCCCCCAAAGAAAACCATTGCTCCCACTTCAATGCCCGCTCAAACCTTAAAACTTTCAGGGCTCTGAATGGCTTCATTGAAGAATTGTTGCCATAAAACTCACGACCCACTATAACAACTTCATCAAAGTGAATAATAGAAAGGTCTTGCAACGAGGGTAGCTGCCCAAGTGGTGGCAAGCTGAGGCAATATTTACAGCCGTATAGATGAAGAGATGCTATATTAGAGAATGAATGATGCCCTACCCAATCTGGAAAACTGTTCCCACTATAATATTTGATTGTAAGACTTTCTAAATTTGAATGAGGCTGGAGACTGTCAAGTATATTTCTTTGACTTCTTAAAACAACATTATCATCTTTCCATTCCAACACCAAATCCTTAATGTGTTTCTTCTCCTTCAAGCATGCATCCAAAGCATCCATAGAAGAGACAACATTTTGAAGATTCATAATAGCAAGCTTTCCTCGAAGATTTGTAAGTTTTCTCAACTCTCCTATGCAGGACCCACTAGTTTTGCCGATGATAAATGTAGTCAATGTATGGAGATATTTTAATCTGCCCAATTGTATCGGCATCTCCATTATGCCAGTTCCAGTAATATCAAGATGCCGTAGATTAATGAGTTTACGCATATCCCTTGGCAATCCAACAAGATTATTACAACATGATAACTTGAGTGTTTGCAAATTGATCAGCTGACACATGGAATCAGGCAACCTTTTAACCGAGGTGAAAGAAAGGTCCAAATAGCGTAGTTGTTTAATTTTACCAATTGAATTAGGCAAGTTTGTCACATTCTCATAGTGAGACAAAGAGAGTATCCGTAAACATCTCAGATTTGACAATAAATCATGTGGTACTTTTTTAGTCAAATTGTTGTCCATGATAGAAAATTCTAATGGCAGGAAAGTGCGCAACCGCTTAGCCTCGTTAAGAGCCTTAAACTTCTCAAAGTCATCAAATCTTGTTCTAAAATACGACAGGTGATGAGTCTTGTTCACAATTTTTTGAGAACAATTAGCCTCCAACCTAAAGACAAACTGCCCAAAAACAGATTTTGCTATGTCATTGACAAGATCATGCATTACAAAACATGATTTTCCATCACTTGATTGTTGAAACAATGATCTTGATACAAGATCAAGAAAGTAATCATTACCAACTTCTTCCATTGTTTTGTTTTTGAGTCCTTGCAATAAACCTTCAGCCATCCACAGCAAGACTACTTGATCCTTTTCAAAAGCGTGATTCTTTGGGAATATTGAACAATAAGCAAAGCATCCCTTTAGATGTGAAGGTAGATATTTGTAACTTAA
>NC_081541.1:44490315-44513492 GCF_901000735.1 Corylus avellana
TATAAGCTAATCCCGAGAAGATCCAAGCAGTTTTGGATATGCAATCACCTAAAAATACAAAGCAACTACAGCAATTGACAGGTAGAATTGCAGCATTAAACCGGTTCATCTCTTGGTCGACTGACAAATGCCTACCATTCTTCAAAATCCTGAGGTAGGCATTTGAGTGGTCAGTTGAATGCGAAGAAGCTTTTGAGCAATTGAAAAAGTATCTAACGAGCGCACCACTATTAAGCAGAACTGTTCCGGGAGAGGCATTGTATCGATACTTGGCTGTTTCACCAACAGCTGTGAATGCTACCCTCATACGAGAGGAAGATGGAATTCGGAAACCCGTTTATTTTGTCAGCAGAGCGTTGAGGGGAGCAGAAGAGAGATACCCTAAGATGGAAAAGTTGGCATTTGCGCTAACGGTTGCTTCTAGGAAGGTACGCCCGTATTTCCAAGCTCATACTATACGAGTCTTAACCGAGTATCCACTGAAGAAAATACTTAGAAAGTTAGATCTGTCTGGCAGACTAGCTAACTGGTCAATCGAACTCGGAGAATTTGACATTGAATTCCTGCCAATAAATGCTATCAAGGGGCAGGTGTTGGCTGATTTCTTGGCAGAGTTCACCAACCTGCCTATGACCCAAGAATGGCAAAAAGACGAGACATGGGTAATCTATGTAGATGGATCCCCTACAAGGAAAAACGGAGGAGCCGGTGTTGTATTAATCACCTCGAATGGAGAAGAATTATGCAGTTCCCTAAGGTTGGAATTCAAGACCACCAATAACGAGGCTTAGTATGAGGCAGTTCTAGCAGGACTCAGTTTGGCCCGAGAGCTGGGAGCTGGGTTCGTTGAACTACGAAGCGACTCGCAGGTGATCGTCGGGCACATCCGAGGAGAGTTTGAAGCCAGAGGAGGTAAAATGAAGCAGTACTTATCAAAAGTACAAACGTAACAGAATGCATTCAAGAAATTCTGTATTATGAAGATCCCAAGAAAAGAGAATGAAAGAGCTGACCAATTAGCCCAAATGGCGTCGACAGCAGTTAGCAGTACTAAAGAGCATGAAAGTCAATCCAGACTTTAGCAAGACTTGCCATAACCGACACGGTCTCGGCAGAGGAGCATAAGGGAGTATTTGGAACAAGGAGTTCTCCCATTAGATAAGAAGTCGGCAACACAAGTCAGAACTAGAGCTGCTAGATTCACTATCATTAATGGGACTCTGTACAAACGGGGTTTCATGCTACCACTCCTCAAGTGTATTTCCAAGGAAGAAGGTGATTATGTCCTTCGCGAGATTCATGAAGGTGTCTGCGGCGACCACTCGGGAGCAAGAGTATTGGCGCATAAGGCAATCAGGGCCGGTTTCTACTAGTCGAATATGAGTCGGGACTCGGTACAGACAGTCAGAAATTGTGACAAATGCCAACTCTTTGCCAACATTGCAAAGCAACTCCCAGAAGATCTGAGTTCAATCTCTTTTCCATGGCCTTTCTCACAATGGGGTGTGGATATAGTAGGACTACTACCTCGTGGAAAGGGGGGTGTTCGGTTTGCAGTTGCAGTAGTGGATTATTTCACCAAATGGGCAGAAGTAGTGGCCCTAGTGAATATTACAGCCAAGAGCATTGAACGGTTCTTGTGGAAGAACGTCATATGCCGCTATGGTATTCCACATGCGTTTATAACTGATAATGGGAAGCAATTTGACTGCGAATCATTCCGAGAATGGTGTGCAAAACTTCACGTAAGAAACTATTACTCCTCCCCAGCTCATCCCCAGGCAAATGGGCAAGTAGAAGCCACCAAGAAAACAATTTTTAAAATTCTAAAGAAGAAACTTGGAGATCGGAAGGGAGATTGGGCAGAAGATCTTTCATAAGTTTTGTGGGCATATCAAACAACCAAAAGAATACCCACCGAGGAGACTCCATATGCCTTGGCATTCGGGACCGAGGCGGTCATCCCAGCTGAGATATGCTCGGGAAGTTACCGAGTTGAGTCCTTTCATTCCGAGACTAATGATGAAGGGCTCAAACTACACTTGGACCTGCTACAAGAGAAGCGGGACCAGGCCCAAGTAACCATGTCGGCATACCAGGAGAAAGTGGCTCGGTATTTTAATAAAGGAGTCAAGCACAGAAGCTTCAAGATCGGGGACTTGGTTTTACGCAAGACCACCATTGCTACCAAAGACCCTGCGGAAGGAAAATTAGCTCCAAACTGGGAAGGACCCTACAAAGTGATTGAGTGTAGAAGGGCAGGAGTTTACTACCTTGAGAGCATGGGAGGAAAAGCACTCCCCAGGCCATGGAATGCAGAGCACCTCAAAAAGTACTTTATTTAGCTTATTTCATTAAGGTGATTCTTATTTAATTTTCATTTGATTCTTATTTTCCCTATAATTTTCATTACATTTTAAATAAAAGAATCTCCTGAAGTTTCAATCACCTTTTAAACATTTCAAAGCAAAGAAAATTAAAACTACCCTCAGGGTAAACGACTGAAAGATCACCAAAAAAGATTTATAACTTTCCCGAGACAAAACCTTCAAACAAGGTGTGTCCAACGAAGGTTAAAACTAACAACCTGTAAAGGACGTAAAACCTTCGAACAAGGTGTGTCTAAAGAAGGTTAAAACTAACGACCTGTAAAGGACATAAAACCTTCAAACAAGGTGTGTCTTAAGAAGGTTAAAACTAGCAACCTGTAAAGGACGTAAAACCTTTAAACAAGGTGTGTCTAAAGAAGGTTAAACTAATGACTTGTAAAGAACGTAAAACCTTCGAAAAAAGTGTGTTCAAAGAAAGTCAAACGAGTAGCCTACCAAGAGCAGAAATCCTTAAAAAAAAAAAGGGTGTGCTCGGAAAAAGTTAAACAAACTTCAGAAAAGGTAATCTAACAAGTGTATGTTCAAAAAGCATTACTAATTCATTCCGTGAAATAAATGTAAAACACTTCATTAAAGTCTCAAGTTTGTCATGTACAAACAACTTTATTACAAAAAAAAAAAAAAAAAAAAAAAAAAAAAGTTTCGCCTTCTTTGGGGTCTTCAGAGGGAGCCTTAGAAGCAGGTGGGGGTCTCGGCACCCTGACCAAAAGTAGTCCTTTCATCACCCGAGGACTCCTCAGAACCCGAAAACGGCTGATGAGCAAATTTGTCAATCCCCTCAGCATCGAGCATCAAATCCGACTCGAGACTGATAAGTTGTTTCAAAGCCTTATCAGAAACAGAAATGGTCTCAGGCTTGACCATATCAAGGTCAATGATGCGAGCATGATCCTTGGCCCAAGACCGAAAGGTCTCAAAACCAAGAATGATCCCATCAGCCCAAGCACTATCCTGAGTTCAGGCAGCATACGACAGTTGCTGTAAGTAGTCAGAGGATCGGGCCTCGGCCTCTTTAAGTCGTAGCTTTGTCTCTTCAAGCTTTCCTCAGAAGAATTTAAGTCGCTCCTTAACAACTGCCTGACCTTTGATAACTTCTTCAATTTTCGTGTTTTGGCCGGCTGCCCCTGCCTGGGAAGCCTTTAACTGCTCCAAGACCTCCCTGTGCTTCTCCTTAAGTTGATGCAAGTCCTCTTTTACGATGGAATGATCCTCTTGAAGCTTTGAGTGATCAGCACGGAGGGTCTGCAACTCGGAAGATAGAGCCGAGACCTTGGACTCGGCTTGCTCCAACTCAGCTTGAGTCACCGACTGCTGTTGGCCAAGAAGGAGCAGTTCTTTGTCTTGTTAAGCCAGCATATCCTTCAATTTAGCATTCTCAGCCTCAGCAGCTACAAGCCTGCTACGGATGCTCTTGGATTCTGAGGCTAACTCCTGGAGAAACTTCCTCAAGTAGCAGTATGAGACTACTGACTTCATAACTCCCTACAATAGATAAAGTTAATCAAACAGAATATGACTCAAGCAAAAAGAAAACCTGAAGAGAGATACTTACACACAACTGATTGAATAACATTGATTCTGCCATGCCCCTGGCAAAGATGTCTCGTTCGCTCGTCAAGCTCTCCTGGGGAACAAGCTCTATCAAAGCTTGAAGTGGGTGTCCCAGTAATTCTCCACCAATATGAGACAGGGGCTCTCCCACGGTCCATTCTACATTCCGAGGCTTCACCAGGGAATAGCCTGAGGCCTCGGAACAGACACCAGCCTCGGCCTCAGGAGCCGGGGTCGGAGCCCAAGACGAGGCCTCAAGCATAGAGGTCGGAACCTGAGGTTGCTCCTCGGCTATCGAGGACATCACCCGAGGCCTCACTTCTTCTATATCAGCATGCAGCCTATTCTCTTCCGCATCCATCCCCATCGAGCTATCAGAAAATGGGTCAACCAAAAGGTGTTGAATGTTGGGATCATAATGGACCGGTGACACCGACGCCACAAGAATAGTAGTAGTAGCAGCAGCTCCAAGAGGTTCTAGGGGGTTGCCGTCAAAGGATTGGCAGCAATCGGATGGTTAGGAAGAATGTTCTGGTAGGCGGATACAAGGGCCACATCAGGCTTTTGGGTTAGCCTTCCTTTGAGCAGCCAAGAGATCTGCAAAAAGGGATTTTCTCTTTCAGGTCTTGACAGTAGGGCCCTTGCCCTTCACTAGCCTCTTTCATCAGAGGAGCCTCACGTTCCTCGGGCTCGTCCACCAACTGTAGGGCTTTCCTTACCCTAGACTCGTTTACCTTCTTTTTGCCTTTGTCAAGTATAGACTTCCGAGGGGTAGCGCCTGTAACATCCCACCCCAATGACACACAATATTGTCCGCTTTTGGCTCCCCTCGAACCAGACTTCTCAGGAGGTCACCCATCCTATTACTACTTCGGCCGAAGCACGCTTAACTGCGGAGTTCTGATGGGATCATGACCATCACGGCTTTAAAACGCATTGTTGTCATTAAGGGTGTAGTATACATTTAAACACATCCTCATCTCCATACCTAGGTGATGTGAAACGTCACAATCACCCCCTCTTAGGACCCAGCGTCCTCGCTGGCGACCCTTATGGGATTAGCCCATTCTTGGCGTTCGCCCTAGCGAGCGCCCACTAGCGACCTTCATGGACTTGTGCACGCTCCCCCCATCTCAGGCTGGGCAATGGCTCTAATACCATATGTAACATCCCACCCCAATGACACACAATATTATCCACTTTTGGCTCCTCTTGAACCAAACTTCTCAGGAGGTCACCCATCCTAGTACTACTCCGGCAGAAGCACGCTTAACTATGGAGTTCTGATGGGATCATGACCATCACGACTTTAAAACGCGTTGTTGTCATTAAGAGTGTAGTATACATTTAAGCACATCCTCATCTCCATACCTAGGCGATGTGGGACGTCATAGCGCCTCGAGTGTTGGCTGCCGAAGGCCCATATAAACCGCTGAACCAGAGGGTCTCGAAACCGACGTCCTCTCTACCAACATATAGGTAGCGGTTCTATGCACCAGTCATAACCAATTGCTTGAAGGTCATGATAAACTCATGCCTATGAACCCAAGCCAGAACCGTGTTAACTCGGTCCGTCTCGTCCTTCGACAGACACAAACTCTTGTGGAGGCCCAAATGGGAGGTAGTCGTTTCCCAGGGCACTCGAGGCCCCTCTGCTTTCTCTCCAAGAGCAAATTCCCATTGCCCCTGAGCAAAGAAATATTTGTTTTTCCATTTATGGTTGCTGGTGAAAGTCTTATCCGTGAAAAATATTTTTCCCCATCTTGATTGGAAGCTGTAAAGCCCATCACTGTTGGGGTTCTTCTGGAGTCGGTACACCCAGAGAAATTCCGAAACCGTCAAGTTCTTTCCTTCTCCAAGGGCCATGGGCCAAACCACCACACAGACAAAAAACATCCTCCAGCCATTAGGAACTAATTGGTGGGGAGCCAGATTCATGCGACCAAGAAGCTCACGGACAATCTTGGGGAAAGGAAGCTTGAGGCCTGCCAGAAACATTTCTTCATAAAGGCAGACCTCATGACTACCAGCATCCACGATGGGGCCCTTCTTCTCATCATCAAAGCAAAGTTTCACCATTTTTGGGATATAATAGTCCAATCTAATTTGGCGTTCATCAGCCAAGGTCAGATCAGGCTTCCACAAAGTTGGATAAGTTTTACCCAAACCGCCATCAGACCCTGATCCTTCTCCTTGAGACATAGTTAGAACAGAACAGAGAAGAAAAAGTGTGGAACAGAACAAGTGGCGCAGAAAATTGGTGTGAATAAGAAAGAAACCCTAAAAAAGAGAGGTTTTATAAAGCAGGGATAAGAGCGTAAAATACCAAAGCTTTTCCCGAGACGCGCGCAATAAATGCGGCAAAAAAGGCGCCTTTATGAATTTCGCGTGACAGCTGACAACCGGCAACTGAAGAGACGCCTGTCTTAACACTAACATGTGGAACGACCGATATGCCCTCGGTCAGGTCAACCGTCTCGGCAAAATTTGAAATTCAAATTTCCCGCCTCAAAGGTCTCGGATTTGTTTTCTCAAGTACAGTTTCAGAGCGTTGATCCATCTATAAGTAAAAATTTCCATAATCTTTTAAATCAGGAAATTGGGGGGTAACTGTTGGGCCATGGATCCGCATATAAAGCCCAACGGGCCCCAAACCTGACCTAAGTTAAATGGGAAGCCCGACAAGGCCTCGGACAAGCTTTTACCGAGGAGGCTTCATAAACCGAGGAGGTCTCGGACACGAGTTTGAGACTACTCGGTAGGTACCAGATGCCAGATCCGAGATGCAACTCCTCGAAAGCGATTAAGTCAAGTGCCAAGGGTGAAACTACCATTTTACAGTTAAGGATATGCAAATATTCAAACTCATCCCAGTAAACATTATCCCATATTCAAAAAAGCTTGTTACAACATAAAAGGTTATCCACCTGCAAACAATCCCTATACAAACAGAATAAGCTATTATTCAAATTCAAAGGGTTGTTTAAACTTCAAATGAAAACCTTATCACATGTCCCAGGATTCCTGCTCTTATCAAATAACTGCGAAACAGATATTTAGAGATAGGAATCCTGAGATGTGCGGGAAGCAAGTTCTACTCCAAGCCTATAAAAAGTCTCAATTTCAATCAGAGGTAAGCACAATCCTAGCTCTGCAAACTTTGGTTGCTTAAACACTCTTTTCTCATTTTCTAACTTAGCCATCGGAGCTCTCCCGCCGGGACTCCACCGGGGGCTCTAATCCTATTTGTTCTCTTGTGTGTGTAGCCTGAAGTGTCCACGAAGCCGTCCGTACCACCTCAAGGCGTGACACGTCAGCATTCCGAAAAACTGTGTATCAACAAATACATTGCAGTATGACTATATGCTTTATATACCATTTTTATAGATAAGTATGTGTTCAGCTTTTAAGACAAACAAGCAAGCTGGTGTTTTTAGTTCCCAAACCTTAGAGTATCTTACCTTTGAAAATGTTTGTTGATAAATTTGTTGCTTCTCCAACACAGAAAATTACAAAAAGTTGAATCTCTCTGATTAAACCATATGTGATGTATTTTCAGGTTCTGACATGAGTAAGATTCTCATGGCAACTGCACTATCAAGGATGGAGCTAACAGATCAGTTTAGAGCAGCCCTTGGAGAAGATGGGGCAGTTGAACCCCTTATGAAGATGTTTAGTGCAGGGAAGCTGGAATCTAAATTATCAGCTTTAAGTGCGTTGCAAAATTTATCCATCGTGACAGAAAACATTCAATGCTTGCTTAGTTCAGGCATAGTGGTGCCTCTGCTTCAGCTCCTTTTTTCTGTGACTTCTGTGCTCATGACTCTTCGGGAACCAGCATCGGCTATTCTTGCAAGGATTGCTCAGTCAGAATCTATTCTTTTTAACCAAGATGGAGCTCAGCAGATGCTCTCACTTTTGAATCTTTCCAGTCCAGTAATTCAGTGTCATCTCTTACAAGCACTCAACAACATTGCCGCCCATTCAAGTGCCGCCAAAGTTAGAAGAAAAATGAAGGAAAATGGTGCAATTCAGCCTCTCCTGCCCTTTCTCAAGGAAAATAACTCAAAAATCAGGAGTGGTGCCTTAAATTTTATTTACACTCTCTCCAAAGATTTACCAGAAGAGTTAACTGAACAGCTATGAGAAACCAATATTAGTTGCATTGTCAATATTGCCTCGTCATCAACATCTGAGGACGAAAAGGCTGCAGCAGTTGGCTTACTTAGCAATCTCCCCATTATTGATAGGAAAGCAACAGATATACTTAAGAGGGAAAATTTGCTTCCAATATTGATCTCCATTACCAGTTCAAGCATTGCAACTTCAACACCCACAACATGCTGGTTAGTAGAGAGTGTTGCAGGTGTATTGATTAGATTCACAAATCCTTCTGATAAGAAATTACAGCTTCTCTCAGCAGAACATGGGGTGATTCCTTTGCTTTTGGAATTGCTCTCGAGCGAGTCACCAGTTGCAAAGTGTAGAGCAGCAACCTCACTAGCTCAGTTATCACAGAATACACTGTCACTTAGAAAGTCTAGAAATTCGAGAAAGTCGATGTGGTCGTGTGTTCCTCCTTCTGCAGATGCATATTGTGAAGTTCATGATGGCTACTGCTATGTTAACAGCACATTTTGCTTGGTCAAGGCAGGTGCTATTTCCCCACGGGTCCAAATATTGGAAGGAAAAGATAGGCAAGCAGATGAAGCTGTTCTCAGTGCCCTTTCAACTCTCTTGCAAGATGAAATTTGGGAGAATGGAAGCAATTGCGTTGCCAAAACGGCAGGCATTCAAGCCATAATAAAAATTTTAGAATCAGGGAATGTAAAGGCTCAGGAGAAAGCACTATGGATATTAGAAAGCTAGATCTTGTTTGTGATTTTGTTTCGTATAAATTTCTTTTAATTACTCCTTTATACATAACATTCAATTCTTCACTGTACATAAGGTGAAAATATGAGTATGATTGCATGGCTTGGGTTGATAGGAAAAGTGAGCATTCCCTCTGCTTGTTATTGGGATTTTTCTTGTCTATATTGATGTTATTAATAAAATTCATATTTGCTGTATGCATTTTTCTAAAAAGAGAAGAAGATTCTTCATATTTGTATCTGCTTTTGAAAGTTCAAATATAAGAAACAGCCATATTTAAAGGATTATTGATTAATTATGTGTCTTTACCAGCCTTAGAATTGTTATTTTGCCACCATCGATGGATTTGCAAGGGAGTATGGTACTGTAATTTCAGCAATGTTGTCCTTTCCTAGTTCAAGAGAAAGAGAAATTCACTTGCGGTTCAAATTGGAGTGAATGAACCACTTTAAAGGGAACAAGTTCATTTGCAAGTCAAATTGGGGTGGCTGAACCATACCTTAAAGTGCGGATTGGTAATGACCGAACTATTCTTCAGCTCCAAACCACCTCTTTGGTCAGTGGCTCAGCCGATTCCAATAGCTAGTTAAAAAGGGAGCAAGACAAACCACTTCAATGGCAAAAGAAAGTGATTTGGCTACCAAATAGTCACCTATCCATTCTTTCTTTTGTGTGTGTTGTGATTTGGGCAATTTGTTTAAGAACTTGTCTGGATTTGTGTTTTTAAAATGTACGATTTAAAAATAAGATTCTTAAAAGCATAGTTAAACGTTTAATAAAATTGCAAGTTAATCTTTAAAATCGTGTGTATTTAAAAATACTTTTTATTGTTCCTGATTTAAAATCGCAATCACAAACACTTAAAAATTACGATTTTATTTAAAAACACAGATTGTTTTTTAAAAAACGCACTTCCAAACGGACCCTTAATATCAAAACTCGAAAAAAATAAAAAATAAAAATAAATAAATAAAACACGGCGATTGTGACATAATTGTTTCTTGAACACTTGGACAATTTTCTACGTTTCTTCCAACTTAACTTCTGAAAAACGACGTGTACATGAAAAAGCAAAAACACATGCAACTTCTAAGAAAAAAACAAGGTGTTTGTGTTAGAAATTTTCTATCAAAAATCACCAAGCTTTCGCCACGTTTAAGAAAAAGTGTCGCGGTTCTTAAAAGATAATTTAATCGGTTGAGACCACACTTAATAAAATGAAAATCACTAGTTCGAATTTCCAACTCCTCCTCCTATGCGAACGGTTTAAAAAAAAAAAAAAAAAATTGGAAAAAGAAAAGAACCAGTTCTTCGATATAAAGGCTAAATAGTGGTTGCAATCTGATTACGCTCTGCTGTGTACGATCGTCTATTTTATTTCAATTGAATTTTTTCCGTTGCAAAGAAGAAAACAATGGCAGATGTGGGAGGAGCGCTTCTCTCTGTTGTCTTCGATGGTTTATTAAAAAAAATGAATCGGGAGGTGCTTGACTTCTTTCGGGGACGAAAACTCGCCGATGGGCCCTTAAGAAAGCTGAAGATAGCATTGCTGTCTGTCAAATCGGTGGTCGAGGACGCGGAGGACAAGGAACTCACGAAGCCTGCTGTGAAAGAGTGGCTTGATGACCTGAAAGATGCTCTCTATGATGCAGAGGACATCTTGGATGAGATTGATACAGAAATCCGGACACGCGAGTTGGCTGCTGAATTTGAAACCACTGCAATAAAGGTACGAAACTCTGTCTCTGCTTATTTTAATCCTTTTTTCAAGGAGATGAAACCGAAGATGGAAGAGGTACTTGACAGATTGGAATATCTAGCAAAGCAAAAGGATGTCTTAGGTCTAAGACCAGGTGTTGGAGGGAAATCTTCAGAAAGATTGCCCTCCACTTGTTTGGTTGAAGAATCTGGTATTTTTGGTAGGGATGATGATAAGGAGAAAGTAGTTAACTTGTTGCTCTCGGACGATGCAATTGCTGGTGCGATGAGTGTGATTGGCATAGTGGGTATGGGGGGAATTGGGAAGACCACCCTTGCTCAGCTTGTATACAAGGACCAGAGGGTGAATGAGCATTTTGACCTGAAGGCATGGGCGTGTGTTTCACAGGAATTTGACGTGTTCAGGGTAACGAAAACAATTCTAGAGGCAGTAACTTCGTCAAATTGTGATATTAAGGATCTGAATCTGCTTCAAGTTACACTAAAGGGGAAGTTGATGGGGAAAAAGTTCCTACTTGTTTTAGATGATGTTTGGAATAGGAATTATGCTGATTGGGAGCTTTTAAGTAGACCCTTTAAATCTGGGGCACAAGGATGTAGGGTTATTGTAACAACACGCGATGACAATGTTGCATTAGCCATGTGGACTACTCTACCTTATCATCTAAACAAGTTAACAGAAAAAGATTGTTGGTCGCTATTTGCAAAATATGCATTTCACGATGGTAACCTTGATGCCCGACCAGAGCTAGAGGTAATAGGTAGACAAATTGTGAAAAAGTGCCAAGGCCTACCTTTAGCAACCAAAACAATTGGATCTCTCTTGAGGTCGAAACTAGATGTTGGTGAATGGGATAAGATACTAAAGAGTGAAATTTGGGATTTAGCAATTGACACGACAAACATACTTCCTGGCTTAAGATTAAGTTACAAATATCTACCTTCACATCTAAAGGGATGCTTTGCTTATTGTTCAATATTCCCAAAGAATCACGCTTTTGAAAAGGATCAAGTAGTCTTGCTGTGGATGGCTGAAGGTTTATTGCAAGGACTCAAAAACAAAACAATGGAAGAAGTTGGTAATGATTACTTTCTTGATCTTGTATCAAGATCATTGTTTCAACAATCAAGTGATGGAAAATCATGTTTTGTAATGCATGATCTTGTCAATGACATAGCAAAATCTGTTTTTGGGCAGTTTGTCTTTAGGTTGGAGGCTAATTGTTCTCAAAAAATTGTGAACAAGACTCATCACCTGTCGTATTTTAGAACAAGATTTGATGACTTTGAGAAGTTTAAGGCTCTTAACGAGGCTAAGCGGTTGCGCACTTTCCTGCCATTAGAATTTTCTATCATGGACAACAATTTGACTAAAAAAGTACCACATGATTTATTGTCAAATCTGAGATGTTTACGGATACTCTCTTTGTCTCACTATGAGAATGTGACAAACTTGCCTAATTCAATTGGTAAAATTAAACAACTACGCTATTTGGACCTTTCTTTCACCTCGGTTAAAAGGTTGCCTGATTCCATGTGTCAGCTGATCAATTTGCAAACACTCAAGTTATCATGTTGTAACAATCTTGTTGGATTGCCAAGGGATATGCGTAAACTCATTAATCTACGGCATCTTGATATTACTGGAACTGGCATAATGGAGATGCCGATACAATTGGGCAGATTAAAATATCTCCATACATTGACTACATTTATCATCGGCAAAACTAGTGGGTCCTGCATAGGAGAGTTGAGAAAACTTACAAATCTTCGAGGAAAGCTTGCTATTATGAATCTTCAAAATGTTGTCTCTTCTATGGATGCTTTGGATGCATGCTTGAAGGAGAAGAAACACATTAAGGATTTGGTGTTGGAATGGAAAGATGATAATGTTGTTTTAAGAAGTCAAAGAAGTATACTTGACAGTCTCCAGCCTCATTCAAATTTAGAAAGTCTTACAATCAAATATTATAGTGGGAACAGTTTTCCAGATTGGGTAGGGCATCATTCATTCTCTAATATAGCATCTCTTCATCTATACGGCTGTAAATATTGCCTCAGCTTGCCACCACTTGGGCAGCTACCCTCGTTGCAAGACCTTTCTATTATTCACTTTGATGAAGTTGTTATAGTGGGTCGTGAGTTTTATGGCAACAATTCTTCAATGAAGCCATTCAGAGCCCTGAAAGTTTTAAGGTTTGAGCGGGCATTGAAGTGGGAGCAATGGTTTTCTTTGGGGGCTGAAAATGAAAATAGAGCTTTTCCTCATCTTCAAGAGCTTTATATTGATAACTGCCCTAAGCTAACAGGAAGATTGCCCATCCATTTTCCTTCTTTAGCTAAACTTGAGATCAGGGAATGTCCGTTGCTAGGGGCTTCACTCCCAAGGGATCCTGCTATATGTCAATTGAATCTAACATGTGGTGAGGACCTGTTAAAGAATTTGCCAGCTAAAATACAGGTTCTCAAAGTTGGAGGATTTGATGCACTAGATTCCCTAGCCGTGGGAATGATGGAGTCCAACTGTTCTCTTCAAGAGTTAGAAATCTCTAACTGTACCTCACTTGTTTCTCTTCAAGAGCTTCCAATGCATGGGATCTTTTCATCACTTAAAACATTGTACTTGATAAATATTTATGATTCTTTGAGCTCCTTCCCATTGGACTTATTCCCAAACCTTTGTGATATCTATATCTTTAGGTGGGGGAATTTGGAATCTCTTACAATGTCAGAACAATGTGAACATGATTTAATGATCGTGAACATACGAATAATAGATTGCCCTTGTTTTGTATCTTTTCCAAAAGGTGGATTGCGTGCCCCCAACCTTACATTGCTTTGGGTTTGGAATTGTGGAAGTTTGAGGTCATTGCCAGATAAGATGCACTTTTTCCTCCCATCTCTTGAGGATTTGCAAATAGTTGGCTGTACAAAAGTTGAGTTGTTTCCTTTGGGGGGCTTGCCTTCTAATCTAAAATCGGTCTCCATTGTTGATTGTGACAACCTCGTTGCTGGACGAATGGAATGGGGTTTGCAAAAGCTCCCCTTTCTTAAAAGTTTGTTTATTTGTGGCGAAAAGGGAGATGCAAAGTCCTTTCTGGAGGTGGGATTGCTGCCCCCGAATTTGACTGCTCTTCAAATAAAGAATTTTCCATGTTTAAAATCTTTGGATAAAAGTGGGTTTCAACACCTCGCCTCTCTTGAAGAATTGCGGATCGATAATTGTCCTATGCTCAAGTACATGCCAGAAGAGGGGTTGCCTGCCTCCATTTCTGTTTTACTTATCAACAGTTGTCCTTTGCTAAAGAAACAACTTCACAAGAAAAAAGGAAAAGAATGGTTCAAGATTGCTCATGTCCACCTAATAATGATTGATGATGAATTGATTGAATGAGCTAAATGTCTAGCAAGAATCTCCACTTAGGTACATGCTTTTTTCTAACATTTCCTCTCTTTTATAGGTTTCTCTTTGTTTTATCATTGTCTAATTGTTTTCCTTTTTGTTTGATTAATTGTATGGAAAATATTTGATCAACAGAATTTAGAAGATCTAAGCGCTCGATTATGACTTGACAAAGCAGATGTAGGCATATAGAATCTGATGCCCTGCTTCTCACATCATCTAATGCAATGTATGTGGATTTTCTGTTTCAATCTACTATGAATGCATTGTTATTTCTTTTTTGATCCAACATTTAGTTATTTTCTGATGAATAGTACTGAAAGACTAGTATGACCTGCTGAACTTGTTGTGTAGTGCCAAATCAAGATTGCCGAAATTTTGTCCTTTTTTTTTCTTCATAAGTGTGGGATCTGACCTACCATTCAGTGTCTTTTCTTGGAAAAGGTAACTTGTGGCAGCATAGGATTTTTTGTGGCTATACTGTATGGTACTTGTTAAAGCGGCTGATGGTTTTGGTAACAAAATGGCAGGGGGCCTACTATCCAACCCGCACTGCCCCAACTGAAGTTATTGCTGTTTCTTATGCCTTCAATAATCAAATTTTTGAGATGAGAAATTGCAGCTGTGTATTAGAGGGTGATATTATCTGTTGGCTAAATAATGCAGGTCCGTTTCCAATACTGCTTTCATTCTTTGTCCTCAGCGTTTTTCATTTGTTTTTTCCTTCTTTATTTTTTGAGTCAAATAAAATATTTACCTTTTTATGAAATCATTTAGATCTATTTTCACTCCCCCTTCATCCCAGAAAATTAATTGTGATATTTCCAGACAAAAGTTAAAAATAGAGACAATTGGCAGGAAAATTTCTTTGCTTGTTAAGAAAAAGTTCTAAATACAAGCTTAAGCTTTCGAAGCTTCCTTCGCTTAATTAATATTTGATCGTATGTTGTTTGTCATTCATCAAGAGGGTATTAGGATATCCAACAGTGTCAGTTATATTCCATTCTGTCTTCCATTGATACGCCCTGCAATTTGTACTTGAATTTCTTTTGTATCTGCTTGTTCAGTTAATTCAATAGCCTTTTTCATTACTTTTTGAAATGAAACTTTATTCTTTAATTGTCGAACCATAAATTCTGCGAGAATATTGGGGTGTCCATAAGGGTTTGTAATTCTTCTAACAACAATGTTGAGTTTTTTGTTTACACAATTAAGTTCTTTTTGTACATTCATTTGTGATTCTTTGATTCTTTGAGGCTCACCTTCTATTAGTAATTTTGAAAATCCCAATCTCCATTTCACTTGAAACGGAGAGGATCCCAATTCGTCTCATCTTACACTTTATGTCGTTGGCCTCTTAAACTAACATATTCTTTGGTGTAAGTTTAACGAGTTGACCTCTACTATAACTAGTCGAGTTGCTCTTGAATATATAAGGCTCGAAAATCAAATTAAAAGAGAAAACAAAATGGAAACTAGGATAGTTCTATGACCAATTTAAATAGTTCTAATAAAAGGCCCTTCTAGACAAAGAAAATGATAATAAAAACAAATCTATAAAAGATCTAAAAGCAAAAATATAAGAAATACAAGACTAATAACTACTAAAGAAAGCAAAATAGTTGAATTACACAAAAATAAAAAGATCAACAAATCGCTAGAATGCTATAAATGAGGTAGCATTCTCCTTACTCAAGCCTCTCTTCTTTAGCTAAAAGAGGGAGAGATACTACCTGAACTATAATCAGACGAATTTCCTTTCTATGGAATGCAAGAAGTAAAATTGTTCCCTAGAATATGACTTTGTTATGCGGGAGATTACTGATAGTCTGATATGCACTTGTAAATGGCTTGTTTTTGGCAGGTGAAAGTGAAAGGCCTCAAGAAAGTTATTTTTTAGAGAGATTTGCATGTGGTGGTGACTGTCTTTCTCGACCAGGACCTTCCTCTCAAGTGGCACCTAGAGCCTTTTATCTCTTAAGCACGGCTTCTTCTAAATCACATTCTAGCTTGGTATGTTCGCAAAGTTCACCGCGGTGCGAATCTAGCTGGATGACCATATGAATTGACATAGTGAAAGTATTCCTATTTCCTATCTGCACCCGTTTCTCCCGCAGTTTGAGTTGTTTTTAGCTTTATACTTTGTCTTTCTTTGTTTGTATGCTTATTTGCCCAGGAAAAAAAGAACTGGTTTGTTTTGTAGGACACCCAAATGTCATTGTTGTTGGTCTGTATCTTGTATAATAAGAAAGTCTGTAAGCACTAAAAACTTCAATAAAGAGGGCAAAATTGTTGCTTTCTAGACTACTTTTTTGTTTTTTTTAATGAATAAAATAGTAATGATTGACATAGTTAACCTCACACCAAAAAGTAATATTCCTCAAAAAAATGAAAAAAAAAAATAGTTAACCTCACACCAAAGTCAGCATCCAGGCTAACTTAATACTTAATAGGAAGGTGAATTAGGCCTCCGTCTAAGGCGACCCTAATTTATAAAGAGAGCTCTTATGGCCTGGTCGATTTGCAAACAACTCATTTTACAGTACCCAATCCCCATATGACACCTCATCCATTCAAGAAAATTGCAAAACATCGAAATGAGAACAAATGCAGCAAATCAAAAAAAAAAAAAAAAAAGACCAAAAAAACCCTGTCCACCAGACCTAGCCGTGGGTCTGGTGAGACCCACGGCCTGGCCGGTGTGGGTCGTGGGTCTGGCCGTGACCTTCCTCAAGCCTGCTTTGAATCTGTTGTGACCTGCCTCGATTCTAATGTCTCAAAACTCGTTTTTTGTTTCAAAACTAAAACTTAGAGATAGAAAGTTAACCCTTTAATGATTTTATTACCTTAAAGGCCAAAAAAAAAGTGGCTCTAATGCCGGAGAAGATGACTCACGGCCCACGGGTCTACATGACCTGAACATGGGTTTGCGTGACCCACCACCCAGCAACGAAAATGAGTTCAAATATAGTGTGTGTGGGTGTATGATATTTTTGTGATTTTTTTTGGATTTTGCTTATGTGTTGCTTTGTGATTGGGGGCTATAAATGTTGCCTTTTAAGGCACATTCGGACCAAAGTTAAACTCATTTATAAATGTTCCCTTAAAAAGGGTCTTTTTTATACTAAATTTATTATTAAAAAAAAAAAGGGAGGAAAATTAGTATCATTTTTTAAATTTAAAAAGATTATAAACTAAAGTATGACCAGCTTTCATTTTGTATTTCTTTTTTCTCTTATTTTATTGAGAAAAGTACACATACCCGTCTTAAACTACTATGGCATTGTCAATGTACCCCTCCCTCCAAACTACTAATTGTGTTAATGTCTTCCCTAATCAACTAAAAAATGTTAATGCCCCCCCCCCCCAAAAAAAAAATAGTAGCAATAAGACAAAAATGACCTTAAAATTTTTAATAAGATAAAAATATCTTTATAAATTTGAAAAAAAAAAAGGTAAATAAAAAACATGGGCCACCCCTCAAATTTTTATTTTTATTTTCAAAAATGAGATCACCCCCATTTCACCAAGGGGTTAGGTTTTTTTTTTTTTTTTTTTCTTAAAATTTATCATTTTTTAAAAAAAAAAAAAAAAAAAAATTATGAAGGATTTTTCTGTCCTTAGGGGAACATTGACATTTTGTTGGTAGTTTTGGAAAAAAATTAACACATTTGGTAGTTTTGGGGTGGATATTGATAATTGGATAGTAGTTTGGGGGGAAGTAAATGCACTTTTCCCTATTTTATTTCATCATTTCTAATCTTCTGCTTCTTTATTTCTTTGATATTTAATATTTTATACTTACTATTTGACGCCATTGATTATAACTTGTCATTGTTACAAGTTTCGATCCCTTATTATTATCACTGCACTGTTGATTTTAGTACACAACTAATTAGATCCTAATTACAATCAATTTTTGTAATAAAAAAAGGATTAGGCATATTATTAATTAAGAATAATATATTGACAAAACTTGAACTCAAACATTTGATTAGTAATTTTACATCTAAAAAGGAGAGAAGAAAACATAGGAAAGCAGAGATTGGCCAACCAAGAATCATACCTTTGGGCTTTGGTCTTGCCTCCTTATTTTGAGATATGAGCATAGATCCCTTTAACCGCTTAGCCAAGTGTCACTTTTTGGTTGGGTATGTTATGGTTGTACAGAGCATCTTATTAGACTTCCCTACATGATCATGTAGTGTGGTCTCTTGATGACCCTTTTTTTTCTTTTTTTCAAAAAGGCAGGAACAGTGTAATTTTTTTCCTTGGGTGTGACTATCGGGGTTTCCATCCACTGTGGAATATTTGGTTTGAGCCATACTTACTAATTGGGAAGGTGAATTCGTCACCACAGTCCTACCAAAGTGCAAGTTGGTAAAGCTCATTCTTAATAGCATCTGGTTCGCGGAATACTACCGCAAGCGAGTTCGAACTCATGACCATAAGGAAGAAAAGAGGAGGAGAATGAACCCTATCCCTTACTCCTTTACCAACTCAATTACCACCTTGGTGGTCTCTTGATGCTTGTTTGGGTACACCAATAATCTTTTTAGATTGCTTCACATGCGAGGGTGAAGCCAGCTTGGGGAGAGAGGGGACTAATGCAGCCTTTTTTTAAAAAAAAAAAAAAATTAGGTTTATTAATTGCCTTTACTGCATTTTGACCCCTCTCAGTTGCCCAATTTTTTATTGTTATTTTTATTTTTAAAATGCAATTCTATTAACTGCCTACAGTGGATCTGGATCCTTTAGAATTCTTAGGAGAATTCCAGATTCTGAAATTCCAGAGCCTGGCTATGTTGTAATATATGTGTGTTACAAACAATTGTTTTCTTTTCTTTCTTTTAAGCCCTTTTATTATTTGCTTAATACTAATAGTTTTTTTGAAATAATTTTGTGACAAAAGCCATTTATTTTTTCATACGTTTTTTTTTACTATGTCATCAAATCTATTGATTTTCAGTTTTATTGTTTATGACCGTTGGTCATTAACAATTCCATGGGTTTTAATTCTTCAAAAGTTTTGACCATTTACAAGATTTTATGGCATTGTTCATTAACAAGGTTTTACGGTTTTCTTCAATCATTTTGACCGTTTGGGCGTAAAGTCTTTCAAGACTTTGGTTAGGAACAAAAAACGTGAGCTTCCTTTATATGTATACATTAAGCCAACTTTTCTTGGCTATGTGAGAAAAAAAAAATACAAAAAGGAGCACTTGAGATATATATATTACTTCTATGTTTTCAATTATGGATTTGTTGTTCTACAAGAAAAGATTTGGGTTGTTCTATTAGTCTTCGTTCTTGGAAGTGCGTTTTTAACGAAGGTAGACGCTATAGTCTAATCCTGGGAGGTTGCGTGTCAAAAGATCCGATCGCACCGAGTTATATACTCTGGGAGGCACAAATCAACCTTTAAGGACAACGCTTTTGCGTGATTCTATAGCAAATTGTGAGATCTTTCTATACTCTACTTTTCACCTCTTTTACTTTATTTATTTTATTGTTAATATTCATATTGTAATTATTTTATATCAATGAGAATTTGTGCACCATCCAAAATTATTTTCAACAGGCTATAAAATTTTCATCTAAAGGTTAGTGTCTTGCCACGTATCCTACTAATAATAAAATAATAAAGTAATTTTTTAATTTTAAAAATAAAATATAAAAGAAAATAATAATAAAATTATATATATATATATATATATATATATATATATATATATATATACCCCAGTGGCTGGTTGGGGGTGGCCCCATGTTGAGGAAGCATCTCATGATCTTGGGCGGTCGCTAGGCCTTTTGCTCCTTGCTAGTCTTGACGTGTCTACATTTTTTAAACAAATCACTGGAGATTTGCATAAAGAGTTGATGAATGTGAGGTTTAGTTTGAATTCGAGTCCAACTTCGAGCCGGGGATCGGAATTTTCTAGTGAGTTGAAAGGGGTGGGGGGAAATAGTGGAGGAGAGAATTAGTCTTGATATTGATGATGTTGTGTTGCAGCTCAAGTATGGTAACGATGAAGAATTTAAATTTGCACTTTGGGGATTGAATGAGTTGATTGGAAGCCAAAAGGTTAGTAATGAATTGATTAATGACGAAGGGGTTATTCCAATTCTGTTTAATCGTTTAGGTTCAAGCAAGCCATACAATAGGTTGGCTATAATTCAAGTACTAAGAAGAATGGCTTGGAAGAATGCTGAGAACAAGGTATAGTACATGTGAAACTACTGGTTTTTTTTTATTTCCTTGAACTTTTTGATCGGAATACAAAAACTGCATGCCTGGCATGTATCTTATTAATTGAAGTCTACAGGAGAAAATGGTGGATGCTGGGTACTTGTCATTGCTGGTGAAGTCTTTGACAAGGGATGTGGAAGAGAGGAGGGAAGCTGTGGGGCTGTTGCTAGATCTCTCAGATCTCATAGCGGTTAGGCGGCGGATGGGTAGAATTCAAGGGTGTATTGTTATGTTCGTTGCGATGCTAAATGGGGATGACCCTGTTGCTTCTCGAAATGCAGGTAAGTTGTTAAATACTCTTTCAAGCAATACTCTGAATGCACTTCATATGGCAGAAGCCGGTTACTTCAAGCCAATAGTGCAGTACCTAAAGGAAGGTGATCACGATGCCCCCCCCCTTTTTTTTTGCGTGCTTGAATGTGCTATTCTATTTGTATAGTTTTGACCCTTCTCAACATGGAAGTAAAAGCATCATCACAGTTGGGTTTAGATGTGCATTTCTTAAGGATCATAACCATTACCCCCAAAAAAAACACAAGAAAACAAAGAGAAGAGAAACTGTTGCAAAATATTCTGCACTTTGCATGAGTCTGAAATTGTCAAATTCTGGTGATACCGTTGGTGGGAAGACTGAAGAGGATCTGGATTTAAGTACTTGTGTGTGTAGTGAATGTATTTGAATACATTGCAGTATGACTATATGCTTTATATGCCATTTTTATAGACAAGTATGTGTTCGCCTTTTAAGACAAACAAGCAAGCCGGTGCTTTTAGTTCCCAAACCGTAGTATCTTAATTATGAAAACGTTTGTTGATAAATTTGTTGCTTCTCCTACGCAGCAAATTACAAAAAGTTGAATCTCTCTGATTAAACCATATGTGATGTATTTTCAGGTTCTGACATGAGTAAGATTCTCATGGCAACTGCACTATCAAGGATGGAGCTCACAGATCAGTTTAGAGCTGCCCTTGGAGAAGATGGGGCAATTGAACCCCTTGTGAAGATGTTTAATGCAGGGAAGCTGGAATCTAAATTATCAGCTTTAAGTGCGTTGCAAAATTTGTCCATCGTGACAGAAAACATTCAACGCTTGGTTAGTTCGGGCATAGTGGTGCCTCTGCTTCAGCTCCTTTTTTCTGTGACTTCTGTGCTCATGACTCTTCGGGAACCAGCATCGGCTATTCTTGCAAGGATTGCTCAGTCAGAATCTATTCTTTTTAACCAAGATGTAGCTCAGCAGATGCTCTCACTTCTGAATCTTTCCAGTCCAGTAATTCAGTGTCATCTCTTACAAGCACTCAACAACATTGCCGCCCATTCAAGTGCAGCCAAAGTTAGAAGAAAAATGAAGGAAAATGGTGCAATTCAGCTTCTCGTGCCCCTTCTCAAGGAAAATAACTCAAAAATCAGGAGTGGTGCCTTGAATTTGATTTACACTCTCTCCAAAGATTTACCAGAAGAGTTAACTGAACAGCTAGGAGAAACCAATATTAGTTGCATTGTCAATATTGCCTCATCATCAACATCTGAGGACGAAAAAGCTGCAGCAGTTGGCTTACTTAGCAATCTCCCCATTAGTGATAGGAAAGCAACTGATATACTTAAGAGGGAAAATTTGCTTCCAATATTGATCTCCATTACCAGTTCAAGCATTGCAACTTCAACACCCACAACATGCTGGTTAGTAGAGAGTGTTGCAGGTGTATTGATTAGATTCACAAATCCTTCTGATAAGAAATTACAGCTTCTCTCAGCAGAACATGGGGTGATTCCTTTGCTTTTGAAATTGCTCTCGAGCGAGTCACCGGTTGCAAAGTGTAGAGCAGCAACCTCACTAACTCAGTTATCACAGAATACACTGTCACTTAGAAAGTCTAGAAATTCGAGAAAGTCAATGTGGTCGTGTGTTCCTCCTTCTGCAGATGCATATTGTGAAGTTCATGATGGCTACTGCTATGTTAACAGCACATTTTGCTTGGTCAAGGCAGGTGCTATTTCCCCACTGGTCCAAATATTGGAAGGTAAAGATAGGCAAGCAGATGAAGCTGTTCTCAGTGCCCTTTCAACTCTCTTGCAAGATGAAATTTGGGAGAATGGAAGCAATTGTGTTGCCAAAACGGCAGGCATTCAAGCCATAATAAAAGTTTTAGAATCAGGGAATGTAAAGGCTCAGGAGAAAGCACTATGGATATTAGAGAGGATTTTAAGGGTCGACGAATACAGAGTGCAGTATGGGGAATCTGCTCAGGTAGTGCTTATTGATGTAGCCCAGAATGGTGATCCCAGATTAAAACCAACAGTTGCAAAATTATTGGCACAGCTGGAGCTCCTGCAGATTCAGTCTAGTTACTTCTGAACAATCCATAGCTTGTAAGCTAGATCTTGTTTGTGATTTTGTTTCATATAAATTTCTTTTAATTACTCCTTTATACATAACATTCAATTCTTCACTGTACATATGGTGAAAATAGGAGCATGATTGCATGGCTTGGGTTGATAGGAAAGGTGAGCATTCCCTCTGCTTGTTATTGGGATTTTTCTTGTCTATATTGATGTTATTAAGAAAATTCATATTTGCTGTATGCATTTTTCTAAAAAGAGAAGAAGATTCTTCGTATTTGTATCTGCTTTTGTTAGTGAAAATGTTAGAACAGCCATATTTAAAGGATTATTGATTAATTATGTGTCTTTACCGGCCTTAGAATTGTTATTTTGCCACTATCGTTGGATTTGCAAGGGAGTATGGTACTGTAATTTCAGCAATGTTGTCCTTTCCTAGTTCAAGAGAAAAACAAGTTCACTTGCGGTTCAAATTGGAGTGGCTGAACTATCTTAAAGGGAACTAAAAAAAAACAAGTTCACTTGCAGTTCAAATTGGGGTGGCTGAACCACACCTTAAAGGGCGGATTGAGAATGACCAAACTGTTCTTTAGCTCCAAACCACCTCTTTGGTCACTAGGTGGTTCAGCCGCTTCCAATAACTAGTTG
>NC_081541.1:44513592-44515763 GCF_901000735.1 Corylus avellana
TTAAAAGTATGTTTGGAATTGTGTTTGAAAAATAAAGTTTTTAAGTAAAAAAAAAAAATCTTTTTTGGCTAAAACTTTATTTTGAAGCTTTTGACAAATGTGTTTTGACCATTTTTAGGCTTTTTAGACTTTTAAAAGCGTTTTCAATTTTTTTTTATCAAACGACTACTTTTTTTCTTCAAATAAATTTTTTTAGTGTTAAACGTACTTTTAAGCTCCTTAAGTGCACACCCAAATAAGCCCTAAGTCACTTTTTAATCATTAGGGAGCTTATTACACATCATTTTGTATTTTTGCCTTAAAATAAAGAAAAGCAAGTGAGAGCTAAACTTGATTTTTCTGTGCCATTGTACTTATAATTTATTTATTTATTTTTCGTTGTTGTAAACAGGCTTCAATCCCCAATGCACAGTGATACTGATAACTCTCTCTCTTGTTTTTTTTTTTAATAATTTTTATTATTATTATTATTATTATTATTTAAAAAAAAAAGGGTCCAATATCATTAGATTATACAATAAATTTTGATCATATTCATTAATGGGAAGTAGGATCCACTGGCAAATAATAAGGACTTTCATTTAACTAACAAAGAAAAAGATGGTTCTTGCAGATATGGCCCATATTGGTTAGGAGTTGGACCTATAAATGTGGTACTCAATATCATAAATTCGCTGACCAGCAGAACCTATAAGAACAAGGCAAAATGTTTGAATAGTCCATCTCCAGCAATTTGTTGTTCATATTTCCACCGGCCTATTGATTGATCAAATAGGTAGGTCTCATAATGACTCTTTTATATTTATTATAATAATTACTAGCAATTTAAACAGTAAAATTGCTAAAAATTTAATCCAAAATGTTTAAAATATACTACGATTTTTATTATAATTCTCTTAATTATGGGTGAAATAACCAAACAATAAAGAGATAAGTATGGTAAATTCACTGTACACAACATGGCCATACTATTATGGGATGTGGCATCTTGAAAACTATATGTGGGATCTTAAGCACTGCATTTGGGACACATAATGCGATTATAATAAACAGCAACCCATCTATTGGAGGTGGAGTTATTTTTGCTTTGATAAAGAAATTCTTCGAGCTGAGTAGCAGAAAATTTATTCACGTGCTCCAATAACATATGTCACATGTCCTATTAATCATATTAAAAAGAAAAATATTTTGTTGTCATCTTCCCCATCTCTGTACAAGAGATAGACAAATCTATTATTGAATCTAATGGATCACATGTGTGTTGCGTAGATTTAATGGTGGATTTGCACAAAAGATGGACAATAGATGAATTTGTAACATTTCTTCATTAAAAATGTGATTTTCCAAACAATGTGTCAATCTACATGGTACTTACTGTATTAGTAAGTAAAACATGAATTGCCACATAACAATTTACATGATACTTATCATATTTACAAACAAACATCAAAGTAGCATTTACCATTAGGGGTGAACAAAACCTGCCCAAACTCGCAATACCCAACCCGGCCATCTGACCCAACCCGCCCTGCAAAGACCGAATTTTAGTGTTAAAATCGCGGATCTAGGTTGGGTACTTGATTACCCGTTCGAGGCAGGGTGGGTCTCGGGTATATTTTTTTACCAACCCGGGTACCCACCCCGCCCCGCACCCTTTAACCCTAAAACATTAAAAACCCTAAGCCGCCGCACACTTCACTTTCTTCTTCTTTTTGGTTTTTTTTTTTTTTCCTTCTTTCACTTCTCAAACCTTGCAGCCGCACACCTTCACTATCTTTCTTCTTTCTTTTCTTTTTTTCTTTTTTTCTTTTTTCTTCTTTCTTCCTTCCTTTTCCACTTCTCATCCCACCACACATTTTATATATATATATATATATATATATATATATATATATATATATTTTTTTTCTCTTCTTCTATCTTTCTTCACTTCCTTTTCTTCTTCTCTCTTTCTTTCTTCACTTTCTAACCTTGCCGCCGTTCAGTTAGCCCAACCTGCCCCGCAAAACCCGAGACCCGGCGGATTTTGTTTACTGTATCCGGGTCTCGGGTATGAAAAATCATACCCGCAAGTTACGGGTCGGGTGTTCGAAATAGCCAATACCCAACCCAATCCGACCCCCGCACACTTCTATTTATTCAAATTTCAAAGGAACCATGTGACTTGTGAG
>NC_081541.1:44515863-44552103 GCF_901000735.1 Corylus avellana
GTAATGGTTATGATCCTTAAGAAATGCACATCTGAACCCAACTGTGATGATGCTTTTACTTCCATGTTGAGAAGGGTCAAAACTATACAAATAGAATAGCACATTCAAGCACACAGAAAAAAGGGGGGGCATCGTGATCACCTTCCTTTAGGTACTGCACTAGTGGCTTGAAGTAACCGGCTTCTGCCATATGAAGTGCATTCTGAGTACTGCTTGAAAGACTATTTAACAACTTCCCTGCATTTCGAGAAGCAACAGGGTCATCCCCATTTAGCATCGCAACCAACATAACAATACACCCTTGAATTCTACCCATCCGCCGCCTAACCGCTATGAGATCTGAGAGATCTAGCAACAGGCCCACAGCTTCCCTCCTCTCTTCCACATCCCTTGCCAAAGACTTCACCAGCATTGACAAATACCCAACATCCGCCATCTTCTCCTGTAGACTTCAATTAATAAGATACATACCAGGCGTGCAGTTTTTGTATTCCAATCAAAAAGTTCAAGGAAATAAAGAAAAAAAACAGTAGTTTCACATGTACTATACCTTGTTCTCAGCATTCTTCGAAGCCATTCTTCTTAGTACTTGAATTATAGCCAACCTATTGTATGGCTTGCTTGAACCTAAACGATTAAACAGAATTGGAATAACCCCTTCATCATTAATCAATTCATTACTAACCTTTTGGCTTCCAATCAACTCATTCAATCCCCAAAGTGCAAATTTAAATTCTTCATCGTTACCATACTTGAGCTGCAACACAACATCATCAATATCAAGACTAATTCTCTCCTCCACTATTTCCCCCACCCCTTTCAACTCACTAGAAAATTCCAATCCCCGGCTCGAAGTTGGACTCGAATTCGAACTAAACCTCACATTCATCAACTCTTTATGCAAATCTCCAGTGATTTGTTTAAAAGATGTAGACACATCAAGACTAGCAAGGAGCAAAAGGCCTAGCGACCGCCCAAGATCATGAGATGTTTCCTCAACATGGGAAACGGATGTGCTCGAATAGGGACTTTCTATCAAAGATTTGCAGCGTTTAAGCTCACTCTCAAGGGATTCCACTGCTTTTCGAATCGTTGGATTGTCCATGAACTTGTCTTTGTCCCTTAGTTCATTGAAAATTGGAGAAAATTTCTCAAAATGCACAGCTAGTTGAGTGAAAATCTCTCTTTCGGTGCCGAAGTTTTTTGCCAGTGAGACAACCTCGTCAGCCAACGCAATTAGCTCTGACATGAGCTCTGAAAAGCTTCTACTCTCAACAATTTCCATTTCTTTATGCGACAGGGAGATTAAAGAACAAGATGGGCAAGAACTCAATCTATTGATAAAATAAAAGTTTTGATGCCGAACAAAAAGAAAAAAGGTATCTTTGTTTGCGTGCGTTTGTGGGCGTGTGGCAGAAACAAAGAAAAAGCAAAGACCAGGAAGAGGAAGAAGAAATTAACGAATAAGATGAGTATACAAGGAAAAATAGTGGGAAGTGAGAGACAGAGAGGGAGAGATCCCAGAAAAATAAGAAATTATACACAAGAAAAAGAACATATAAAGAGCATATATATATATATATACAGAAATTCCAGAGAACAAGCAGGATATAACAGTAGAGAGAGAGAGGGAGAATGAGAATCAACTGAACCTGCAAAGAAAATGCAAGAAAGACTGACTTGAGACTACGAAAATTGTATACCCAATCTCTACGTCTTAGACCAGAAAACACGAAACATGAATCCGATCAAAGCGAAAGCAAAGACCCAAGACTTGAACTTGTTCTTGTTGCCTTTCTTGCTCTTGTTGACTCAGAAACATATGAAACACACAGAGGCAGAGAGAGAGAGATAGAAGTGTGGAGAAGTTGTTGGAGTTTTGCAGTTGGAATCATATGGAGAAGGGTATACGGCGAGTCATTGTCAGTCAGCTCTGACCCCTTCATTGCCATAATAATAATAATAAATGACAACAATAATATGTCCTCTTCTTCAGCCATTTCCTTGTGGGGAAGACGAAGTCAAACTCTGCGTTTCTGCCTCTTTCTTCTCTGTTTTGCTTGGCCTGCGTGTTTCCTCTATCTTTTCAACTCGTTTTGCTTTGCCGTTTCACATTCTCAAATAATAATTTTTTTTTAAGAAAAGTGCCACTGATTTCCTGGGTCAACCCGGTTCTCATTTTTTTTCTCAATGAGGTTGAATTTGGGGTTGGTGGGTTGGGATTTGGGAGTTAACCCGGTTGGATTTGTTGGTATTCTATGTTGGATTTGTCCTTTCTACTCACCCAAGAAACAAAAAATTGTTAACCATTTGGTTTTATCAAGGGGTGCATAGTATTTGTCATATGAAAAATTTACAATGTGACAAGAGACAACTACATGCATTTTATTTGTATAATTGAATTTGTTTATAACATAGGGGTGATTCTGTCATCCTAAGTTCCTAACTCATAATAGGTTGGTTAGGCTCATGGGGTTGCTGCGAGTCACCTTTATAGTCATTCTCAATGGCTAGGTGGTTTACAAGGATGGTCGAAGTCAACCTTTTTAAAAGCCCACAAAGTTCTTAAAAAAGCTTCTTAAAGGTGTGCAAATTTTTGATATTGTGACTAAGAACTTATTGTTGATGCTGTTTTGCCTCGGGCGAAGTCAGCGTCAAACTGCAAACATAGACGGGGGCGGAGTTCAGTTTTACTTTCCAACAAAAGTCAAAGGCAAGAACATAGTCCCACTTTAGTTTTTAGCAAAATTTTCTACATTAAACTTCCGTTTAAAATTTTGACAAAAATCATTAATGTGTAACGTTATCACTAATAGAATATAGACACTTGTTCCATATGATATTATGATGAGTAAGTGGTAGTCACCCAAGGGACTACGGGACGATGCGACCACCTCCAAAGCTATTAGAAGCCGTCATAATCATCCCTGACAACAAAAGGAAGTGGCCATACCTCTCAAACCATTGAAAGTGATTCAACTATTTAGAAATTGGTCATTCTGAGTGGCCGATTACCTATAAATTGGCCACATCCCACGCAATATCCTTGAGTATTGCATAGAATGTCAATTCCAAAAGGTTGAATGTCATATATGGCTCACATACTCTCCTCCATAACAAAATATCGTATGTGGAAGGCAAAACCTTAATCATGTTCTCCTAAAAAGAGACATGTCCTTTATGGGATTTGGAGCAAGTTTGATTACAGGATAATTACTTTTAGAAAGGCTAAAAATGAAATGCAGGCAAAAGAAGAGAGGACAAGGGGACCCAATCCATTCAAACCCAATGAGCCTATGTTTATTTTATGGATGGATTTGGAAATTAGACAGTAAAATAACATCTGTTTAGAAACATGTGGGGGAGTAAATCAAATGCTTGTTTACTTTTTGAACAACTCTTGGAAAGTAAATCAAATATTAATCCTTCACTTTTCTTGCTGTTAAGGCATCAAATCTGCTTTAAAAATGTAATGAATGATTTTTAAAAAAAGGTCTGAGAACTTCTCCATTGCAGTGGACCTACAGATATATCTGTGTTTGGCAATGGAATGAAAAAAAGGAGTGAAATGGTACCGTAGCAGATTTAATTGGTATGAAAGAAAAAAAATAAAAATGTTTTATATAAAAAAATGAAAAATTTTGTTTTGTAGTGATTTTTTTTATTTAAATAGTAATAAAAAGTGATTGATATGATGTAAAAAATAAGAATGTTGGAATTAATTTTGAAAAGAATTTTTAAAATTTTTGGGTTCGGTCCAATCCGGTCCGGTCCTTTGCCAAACACAGCCATAGCATTCACCTCCAATTGAAAACATTAAGAAATAGTGGTGCCTTCCTCTAATTTATATATTATAAAATAAGTTACAGTTACCTATTTAATTGATATCTGTAGCAAGCAATTCTCATATTATATTTTTAGAAAATAGAATCACATATTCCCTTAATATTATTAAAAGTATATGTAAAATCACATGCGTTAAAAATATATAAAGAATTTTCTCGAATCTGTAAGAAAAATTTGTCCAATTAACAATGTTTCTAATGGAGCGAAGATCACTAGTTCGAATTCTCCCCCCTTTTCTTGTGTATACATGTCAAAAAATAAAAATAAAAAATTGTAAAGGAGGGAAATAGGGATCCAAATTTTCAATAAGTTGATGTCGGGATAGCTAGTAATTTGTGTTGAGGTTCAATAATGCCGCTTTACTCACTTGGACAACTTTTAGAATATGACTTGCAGGGTGCGATTTTAAATGCCATAAAAGGCTTCGGCTTCCCTTAAAGCATTCCCAATGGAGGAGCCATATTTTTATGTAAAATAGCTTCTCAAAACTCACTTCTATTTAGTTTAGTTGAGCCATTTTTAAATGTCTCTATATCCGATTAGCTATATTTCTATCTATTCTATTAAAATATTATTAAAAGTAAAAAAAGTTTTGGAAAAAAGAGAACATGTAAGAGGAAAAATGGAAAAAAGAGAACATGGAGAGAAAAAGTAAGAAAATATTTGGGAAAAAGAGAAAACAGGTGAGAAGTAGGAAGTTATTTAAAAGTACTATTACATTTAGCTTTTTTTTTTTTTTTTTTTATAGTTATTTCAATCAAATATCTATTTTACATTTTTTTTTTTTTTTGCCAATCTAATGTAGGAAATTATTTAAATATTTAAAGAGTTATTTTAAATAAAAGTAATATTTGGCTCTCCCATTGGAAATGTTCTTACTAGAAATTAATTAGTTTTTAGATCAGATGGTCAAATGTCCGATCCAACAAATGGTATCAAAGTTAGGGTCATGGGTTCGAGTCGCAGGAACCCAATGTTGAGGTTCAATAATGCCCTGCTCTACTCACTTAGATGACTCTTAGAATATGTCTTACGGGGTGCGATTTCGAATGCCATAAAAGGCTTTGGCTTTTTTCATTGGATACCAATTGTTTTTTAGATGAGATGGTCAATGGCCTAATCTAACAATTTGATCGGTAAATATGAAAAAAAAAAAAAAAAAAACTGTAAATATGTGAGTGTCTTTATAAGCTTATTTGTTCAGGATGATTAAGAACTATTCAGATAAATAAATTGCTAACAATCCGAGCTGCAAAGTTATCGAGAATTTTGATAAGAAAATAGTAAGCAGCCAAACCAGTTACGCTTGCCCAACGTCCTCGTCGCATGTCCCCCTGCCACGTACCACCAAAGGTGGCATCCTCTGTCTCTCTGTTTCACTACGTTGCCGCACATTGAGAGAGATCTCTGTTTCGCTCTCTCTGTTCTAGTGTGTGTCTTTGAAACTGAAAATGAACCCACATAGCCTGTTTGCTTCGGCGGCCATTAACATAGGCTTGGCCTTCATAGTTCTCTCCCTCTTCTCCATCTTGAAGAAACAGCCCTCAACCGCTCCCATCTACTATGCTCGTCGTCTCTCCCAACGCCACCACATTCACTTCCATCGCTCCCTCTCTCTCTGTCGCTTCCTCCCTTCCGTTTCTTGGATTCCACGTGCTTTTCGTGTCACTGAAGACGAAATCCTCGAAACTGGCGGCCTTGACGCTCTTGTCATCATCAGACTCTTCAAATTCGGGTCAGTTTTTTTTTTTTTTTTTGAAGTTCTTCTGTCTCTTTACGTGAACTCTCTCCGTTACTATTCCTTGGTTAGTTGGTTTTTGTTAGAATATTATGGAGAGATTATGCTATATAAGTGACTTTAAAAGCGCAGATATGGTTAAATCTTTCCTGTTAGTCAAGGTTGAAACCAGAATGAATGAATATATATTGAAAGAAATGGTGTCCAAAGTTTTTTTTTTTTTTTTAGTACATGGGTTATTGGAATATCTTTTATGGAAGTTTTTTCCATTGAAAAATTGTCCAGTGGTTTGCAAATGATTGGTGAGTTCAATGTTGTCTGTTCGGAATTTGAGATGGTCAGTCTATGAACTTAGGTGGGTACAAATCATACACAAAATTGGTTGGCTTATTTAGACAATGAGACTTCAATGGATACTCATAAATTAAAGGTTAATGAATCTTTCAGGGGGTTTACCAAATCATTTGAGTTATAATGACAATCTCTCCGTCCGTTACCTTTATTTTAAGAAAAAAAAAAAAAAAAAAAAAAAAAAAAGCTTACATTTTTAATGGATTTCCTTCAATAACTCATCAGCTTTTTCTGCCTTATGTTCCATACTTGTAGTTTGAATCACAGAATGCTGAATATTTCACCATGTTCATATCTACAGTGTGAACTTCGGTGTAGTTTTCCAATATTGAAAAGTAAATTTGATTCGTTTTAAAGAAAATGTGTAGAATCTTGAACTATTATTAGATTTATTCTACATTTTCAGTTTTATGATGTGTGTGTCTTTGCCAAATGTTGTCGTCTCAAACATTGGAGAAATGAATGCAGTTGATTCTAAGAAATTACTGGGATTATATTTTCGTAATGGTGTATGCAATGATTTAGTTTATCAACAATGCTTTGAACACTCTAGAATTTTTTCAAATTTTTCTTGAGAATGATTCTCTTAGCTCGTCATTTATTCTGAATGTGCTCATTTTGCAGTATCAAATTTTTTGTTGTATGCTCTCTTGTTGGATTGGTGGTGCTTCTCCCAGTCAATTACAATGGCCAGGATGCCCCATATCGGACCTATTATTCCATGGATTCTTTTACAATATCTAACATTAGTCGAGGTTCTAACAGGTGAGATTGTCTTATCCTTGCTCATAAACCCATTACAAAAACCCTCATGTAGTAAAATGTGAACATCTTGCAACATCATTTTTTTTTTTTTTCCTAAATTTTAGTTCAAATCTATAATCTAAGAACCATCAACTATGGCTGTTGATCCTAATATGTTGGATGCAACTATTTTTCTTCTTTTTTAATTTAATTATATGCACCAGGATAGCATTTTGATATGCACGTACATTTCTGTGTGTATGTGCGCTTGTATGTCATGAGAAAAACAGGAAGAAAAAAAACCTGTGGATTTAATGCTAGATATGTAGATGATTTTCTCAGATTGACTTAAATAATGATATGTTCCTACATAGAAAGAGCAAAACAAGAAAAGCATACCCTTCAATCCTCAAGTTTGTATCTCATACTTCTAATTTTGGAAGTATAACTGCATTAAGTGAGAATTCGATATCATCAATGATTTAACATAGATTTGACTTGAAGAATTTGGTTTATTTTGTAGCTATATATCCTTATCTGGGAGTGATTCCGCATATACATACATACATATGCATATACAACTATGAAAAGCACAAATGTTTATCATACTTGTACAGATTGTTTCCTTGGTGTTAGGTACTTTCTTTGATTCAGCACAGCATATCATATAAGCTGAACTGACAACATTAAAAGCAAAGTTGCTTACAGAATTTCTTCCTTTTCTAATCTGCAGGCTTTGGGTACATTTTTCATGCTTATGGTTTATATCTTTCTATGGATTATACCTGCTATATGAGGTGAGTTTGTGCAGTTAGATGTCTACCTATATGTTTAATAGTTCACTCTGAAATGGTATGCTTTTAGTAGAGGAATTCTAGCGTGACAGTTGCTGTATAAGCAACTCTCACTCCTTTTATCCTGTACAGACAAAGATGGTTTGTTGGTTTTTTTATTTCAAAATTCAGAGAAGTTTACATCCTCCATTTTTTCATCTCCAGGAATATAATGAGATTTTGGTTAAGAGGATTCAACAACTTAAGAAGTTGAGGCATAGACCTGACCAGTTTACTATTCTAGTTCAGGAAATTCCATTTTGCCCTGAACACAAGGCTCGTGGGTGTTCTGTTGATCACTTCTTTTCTAAGCATCATCCGTACACTTATCATTCCTATCAAATGTTATACAATGGAAAAGATATTGAGGAGTTATTGGTAAGGTTTCAATTGTTTGAAACTGCTAATTCTTGCAATGTCCACATAATTTACTGTATCAGTATTTGTCCTTGTCATTTCAATTCTTGCGGATATATAGTTGTACTTCTAACTGTTTTTTTGCCCTAAGGATAGTTTTATTAATACATATAAAGTTTTGGACTAGTAGGATCTCAATGGACGAGTAACAACTATTGCTGGTTGGTTGTTGGGGACGTCATGACAACAAATATTTTCATGAAAACATTATCTAAATTGTTTTGGCATCTTTTGGGGATGCTCAGCTTCCTTGATGAGTGTGGATATGATGGAGACTTAAAATAAATGCCCTAGAATATTAAAATGAAGTGTTTATTTTCTTCAGCTGATTGATTCTGTTGGCACTTGCATCATCCTGCTCCTGCAGCTACCTGTTAGTTTTATCGAATCGAAAATTGGCCTGAGAGGTGTGAAGTGAGAGACTTTTTAAACTTAATTTTCACATATAGGAGCTTTTCTCTTATTCATGAACATCAGCATACAGCTGGACAATAAGCTCTAGCCTTGTTTGCATGAGAGTTTGCTTTGTTTAAGAATAACCTTTCTAATTATATTTAAGTTTCGGTCCCACATACTTGGCCTTAGTGTGTTGTTTAATTTTATTTTTCATTGGCAAAATTTTAAGTGCAAATGAAAGAAGTAAAATAACAAGTTTGAATCAGTGGTTACAAATAAAATGATGGGGTGGCTCACAACAATAATAAACTTTTTTCATTAGTGCATTAAATTTTTCAACATGAGATGTGGAATCTTCAAGAAAAGCTATTAAATTCTGTGAACATCCTTATGATCATAGCCCCACATGAGATATCATTCCTTTCAGTTTTATCTTGTTTGTAATGGACACCTCTTACAGATATTTTTAAATGTAGAGCCAGGCAGAATCTATTGCAAGAAAGATAGAGGACTTGAGAGAGAGGCCCATGGCTAACAAACATAAGAGAGAATCTTTGCTCTTTGATGCAGCTCGAGAAGATGCTGTGAAGATATCCTTGCAAGAGGAAAAACTTCAAGTATTTTGTGAAAAGATACGCCAATTACAGCATGAGATTGTGATTAAGGAACAGGTAATTATGTTGTTGGTTACAATTTACACTAGCATGGATGATGAGGGCATTTAAATTGGTCTGAACATTTGGATAATGGTTAGACTACTGTTTTTTTAACAAATTCTGAGTGCATTTTTTCTTTTTTTGCTTTGAAACTACAGTTTGTATTTGTAGCACTCTCTCAGTTAAGCCACTTGGATAAGTTTTTTTTCTCTTCATACTTCTCTAGACTTCAATTCAGAAATGTGTGGAGGATGCTAATGAGCTCTGGCTTAAATGACATTTCATTTTTCTATAAGAATGGGATGGAGAGGGAGATCTTAGGTTCAATGGGATGCTTCCTCTTTTCTGGAATCTGAATTTGTTGCCTCAATTAACATTGTTTTTTTTTTGGGTGTTTCCTAGAGTCATTTTACTTGTGATAAAAATGAAGCTTCTGTTGAACTCCTTATAAGTAAATATAATTATCAATGATCCTCTGGGTTGTCAAGCTTAAATACTTGTGGAGTACTTGTAAGTAGACTAAAGTGAATGTTTTAGTTAAAGCACAAGTCACTTTATTTCTGGTTTGTCAAGCAGAAATAAAAGTAATCATCTGCTACACCTCCTTAAGACCATACTCTTGTAGTACATCTTTTCTTTCTGGGGTGCTTGAAATTTAAGATGAACTTTCAGTAACAGAAGACTGTAGAACAGGTTAAACCAATCGATCATGAAATGTTCTTTTGAGTCATCAAGTTATAAAATCACCAGCACCCAAATGATAAAGAAAAGCAAAAGCTGTTGGTGGATCTCACAAACCCTCTCTTTATAACTAAGACAATTTTGGGACAAGTTACATTTTGCCTTTTTGAAGATGCATCAATTTTACATATCTTGAGTTCTTTCATTCTTGTAGGAGTTGCCTGTTGCCTTTGTTATATTCAAGTCTCGTTGGGGTGCTGCACTAGCTGCCCAATCTCAGCAGCACTCGCATCCACTTCTATGGATCACTAAAATGGCTCCAGAGCCAAGGGATGTATCATGGAGGAGCTTGGCGATTCCCTATAGGATACTGCCACTTTACAAAATTGTTGTTGTTCTTTCAGCATCACTTCTTACAATTTTCTTTGCCATCCCAGTCACTGCTGTTCAAGGGATTGCTAAATTTGAGAAACTAAAGAAATGGTTCCCTCCAGCCATGGCTGTAGAGTTGATGTAAGGACTCTGTTCTTGTTGTGCTCCTTCTGGGGATTGTTAATATTTGTGGAATCTGTTCTGCTTATATCTTAAAACCTCAATTTCATTTTTTTCTACAATCAACTTGATAGTCACTCAAAATTTTTCAAACTTCATAATGTGACATGACCCATAGAAGTTAAGAACTCAAAATAACCAGAGTTGGCAAATCTCTTTAAACTTTATTAGGAGTTAATTCATGTATGGTGTTGTTAAATCACAATTTATCCCAAAATTTTAAGCTGATAGGAATAAATAAATTCAATCATTTAATTAATACTTTAATAGATGTAACATTAGGGTGTTTCTCTCACATCTGAGGTTCACCAGGAACTTTAAGATTGAGTGTACTCATTTTTTTTTTTTTTTTTTTTGTGTGTTTGTATTCATTTTTTTTTTACTACTTTGATATCATTTGCATGTACTTAGTCTATACGTTGTGTTTAACTTTAAAATAAACCATGTTGCCTCGATGTTTTCTGGTTTTCGAATCGAATAATATATCGTTTAACTTTTTCTAACACATTTATTATGAAACAGACCAGGATTAAGCTCTATCTTGACAGGTTATCTTCCTAGTGTCATTCTCAAAGGATTCATATACATTGTACCCTTTGCAATGTTTGGGATGGCTAAATTAGTTGGTTGTATCTCAAAGAGCAAGGAGGAGATTAAAGCTTGCAACATGGTTTTCTATTTTCTAGTGGGAAATGTTTTCTTTTTAAGCGTGTTATCGGGGTCCTTACTAGATGAAATCGGAGAATCTTTTACTCATCCCAAGAGTTTTCCTAGTCGTCTGGCTAGTTCTGTCTCTGCTCAAGTAAGCCTGGTTAACCTTCATTCATTTTATGGCATATAATGTTCACTTTTCTTTCATTACATCTCATGTCGTTTTATGTTGTTTTCTGAAACTGTGATAAAAAGGGCATCATAAAATGAACTACCAAATTTATTTTACTTGTCTTGATTTAGTTTTAGATTTTGCATAAAATTGGAAGCTTGGAAATTATTCAGATTCTTTAGTAGGTTTGTCTTTGTACTGTTCTTATAGGTTCGGCAGCTAATATATTGTGTTTCAGGCAGATTTCTTCATTACATACATCTTGACAGATGGGCTTTCAGGGTTTTCTTTTGAGATTCTTCAGCCTGGCTTACTTATTTGGCATGCTATAAAATCAAATACATTTGGCCGTCGGGGGGAGAAAAATCTTTATCTTTATTCGCTGCCCTACTTTAGAATTATTCCTATGGTCTCCTTGTCTGTACTGATTGGTATGGTATATGCAGTTGTCGCACCGTTGCTGCTTCCATTTCTTATTGGCTACTTCTGTCTAGGCTATGTTGTTTATATCAACCAGGTTGAATTTCTTACTTTTCTCATATCAACCAGCTGTATTATTTTATATGTAATTGGCTGCTTCTCTGTACTAGTGTTTCACCCTTGAGCCATATTATTACTTTAACAATGCCAAGTTCGCAGTCATTAAAAACTCAGCCAAAATAAGATTGCGAAAGAACAGAAGAGGAAAGATTTTTTAAGCTTCTGTTTTTTTAGTCCTTCCCACTTCAATTGATACTTGTTTAGGCATGGTAAAGCCCCTTTTAGTCCCAGTCTTCATAAGCAATTGATTATCTAACTTAAAACCAAGCAGAAAATCATTCTTTGGTTTTGTACTTTTCTCCTTATAAACAATATAGGCTTCTTCATGACAAAATTCTTCGTCCAAAACAAATTATCATCCATTACATGAGCTTGCAATTATTTTTAACTAAATATATATGATTCTAGCAAGTGTTAGCAATTGGAAGCCATTTCAATGCCCATGGCATTTTGCTCTTCTAAATTTCAGGTGCAAAACTGGGCATGCTTGAACAAAAAAAAAAAAAGAAGAGATTCTGCATACAGTCATAACAACTCAGTAACTGTTGTCCCTTGTGAAATGGTCATTTTGGTGTCAAATCATTTGCAAGAAATTCCATACAAACTATTCAAATTTGAGCATGATGGTTTAACTATCTTGACATATTTAGTTCTATAGTATGTAGAAACATTTGTTTCTTGAGTTGAATCAAACGTTTCCAACACTTCCATGTATGGAACTCTTAGTATCTGCTTCTATCATTGGGAGGATTGATATACACATTGAAGGAAATAATCTTCGAGTATTAACTAGGTTATGTTCTCCGAGTAACAAATTTTAAGGATTATGATGACAATATTTGCAGATTGAAGATGTATATGACACTGTGTACGAGACATGTGGACAATACTGGCCATACATTCATCTTTATATTCTCATTGCGATCATTCTTATGCAAATCACGATGATTGGTCTTTTTGGATTGAAGGCAAAGCCAGCTGCTTCCATATCAACAATTCCACTCCTCTTGTTCACTTTGATGTTTAATGAGTACTGCAAGAAACGGTTTCTACCCTCATTCCACCATTACTCTATCCAGGTATATTTGGTCCTTTACAATCTCTTTATATTTCACCAAGAGGTTAAAATGGTTTCTCAATAAGTAAAGAGTCTCTCACTTCATACTGACTGATCTTTTGAACTCTTGACCTTGCTCCAATTGAGTTCTCATAGTGCTTACCCCACAACCACTAGGCCAAGAAGCCATTAGTTTTGTTAATTATTTGCTTACCAAAAAAATATGTGTTAATTCTTTTTTGTTGGTCCTAAACTTGCTCTACCTCTTCTGTCTGGCTGGCAAATCCATGTATCTTTCTTATTGTAATGTGTTAATATGATTCCATTTCGCTTGCGTGTTATATCATTTTCGGATTCCCCTTTGTTTGCCTGCCATTACCTTGATATCCTACTTTGAGGAGTTCTTTGCTTTCTGGGGTTGTTTATATCCTCATTTGATGTTATTACAATTATGCCCTAGCTTTCAAGAGGCATTGACCAGATCATACTCACATACAAGGGTCGCCATTTCAAGGGTTGATGTTATCAAGTTATTCCTCACAAGTCTAATTCATGAAATTTCTAGCATGCAGGAATTCTTCCCCAATAAGTGGGGGCTTTTAAGGGCATATACCTTAGTCCTTAATCATGGAGTAGTTGCATAGTGTTAAGTGTTATTTTAACTTGTTATAATTCACCAAAAACCTGATATGTTTTGTTCTTTATGGTCAGAATGCTGTTGAAAATGATGAGCTTGATGTGAAGAGTGGTCAGATGGAAGTTAACTACGAGAATGTGATCAATGCATATTGTCCGCCTTGTTTGCGGCCTGTAAACTTCCTCGAATCGGATTCGAGCTCGACACAACCATTAGTTTCTTCATCATAATCACGGTTCTAGCTTTTTTGTTTCTCTCCATCCTTTTGCATTGCTCAAGCAAATTCTTTTATAAATTGAGACCCTTTGTCACTTGTTTTTCCTTTTGTTTTTTTAATTTGCGTTTTATATTTTGTTTTTAATATATATATATATATATATATATATATTGTAAGTGAGATGTTTCACACTCTGATTGGTGATGATGTGACACATTAACAAATTCTGTCAACTTTTCTAATGGCAGGGACTAATTTATGTATTTATTGTTTTGCTTGCCACCTATTTACTTTTGTGATTACCATCGACTTTGGGATGTAACCATAGTTCATCATTGATGTATAAGTGAAAGGAACTTTTATGGGCTAATATTAGTTAGTGCCAATGAATGTTAATTGATTGTAAAAGTGTAAGTACAAGCAATATTAGTAAGCATAATTCACTTTTTCATAATTTTAAATTAACCAAAATAATAATTACAGCAGCATCAGATGATACATGAAGGGAAATAAATAACAATCACCGAGTCTTTCCACTCTTCACTCACTTTACTGCAGTAGTAGTACTAAAGCAATCCCTTTTCCTAAGGAATGAGTTTGATTATTGTTTTGCGAACTGGAAGTGAGGGCAGAAGTGGCTCTGTAATTGGTGGAAGAAATGGTCTCTTCAAATCTGGAACTTTTGGGTGAATTGGTTTCTCAAAAACTGGAATATGTGGTGGAAGTGATTTCTTGAAGATTGAAATTGGTACATCTGAAGCCTTCTTGACCATTAGAACTTTTGGTGGAAGTGGTTTCTTGAGAATATGGTGCTTGTGTGGATGTGGTTTCTTGAAGATATGATGCTTATGTGGAAGGTGTTTCTTGAGAATATGATGCTTGTGCTTGTGTGGAAGTGGTTTCTTGAAAATATGATGCTTATGTGGAAGTGGTTTCTTGAAAATATGATGCTTATGTGGAAGTGGTTTTTTGAAAATATGATGCTTATGTGGAAGAGGTTTCTTCTTGAAAATATGATGCTTATGTGGAAGTGGTTTCTTGAAAATATGATGCTTATGTGGAAGTTGTTTCTTGAAAATATGATGCTTATGTGGAAGTGGTTTCTTGAAAATATGATGCTTATGTGGAAGTGGTTTCTTGAAAAAATGATGCTTATGTGGAAGTGGTTTCTTGAAAATTGACATGTGTGGTGAATGAGGCTTCTTAAATGGTGGAAATGGTTTCTTAAAGAGTGGAAATGGCTCCTGATAGTATGGGGCATGTGGAAAAGGTTTCTTGAAATAATATTTCTCTTCTTGAGGCTTTCCATCATTGTTTACAGTGAGCCCTGCACAAACACATAACACAAGATCAGGGTGATTCATCCATAATTTTGATATGATGCAAGAATGTCAATGCTAAAATATCGAGTAATGCTACTTTTCACAGTCATTTATCATACATTTCATATCGGTAGCGTGTTTTAAGTAGTTTTTTTATGTCGGTTACTATAAAAAAAAATGTTACTTAAAATACGTCATATTAGCCGATATGATAAATTAGCGTGAAAAGTAACATTATTCTAAAATATCATATGGCTACTACCAAGAGATTTCCTGTAGTTTTTTTCAACCATCTATGCTTAATTCCACTTTCTCTCTTAGAAAACTTGAAATTAAATCTAGATCGTTGAAAAAATTACAAAAAATATTCTTCTTGTGTTTTGAGAACAAATGTACCTGAAGTACTGGCCTCGCCATAGCAGCTGACAGCAAACAAGCAGCACACAAAGAAGCCCAGAAGAGCCCCATGGCAAAGGGACTTAATCTGCATACTGAATAAGCCTCCTTATACCACCCTGTGATATATGGTAAACTGAAGAGAGATGACAGCTTAACAGTTTAAAGCTGTAAACTTCTGCAGTTTGTGTGTTTGTTTCAATGCCTGAGTGAGTTAATTTGAGTCCCATCGGCCTTCTTTTTATATTGTGAGCTCAGTGAAGCTGTTTAAACGGATTTGGCTAATTAGGTGCACTAACTAAGGGCTTCATGCCTTCATGCATGGTACGAAGTTTATGGACCATATACAAAGATAGTGACAGTGCCGCCGAATTTGCTGCTCTTGTGCAATTTGTTTCAAGGCTTGAGCGACGTCTTTGAGTCCATGGCCTTCAGGCATCTTATATTGAGAGCGTATAATAGTGAAGCACTCTAAGCGGGCACTACGCTATAAGAGCTTGTTTGGAATTCTGAGTTCTGTTAGAAAGCTTAATAAATATTTTTAAAATTGAAAAAAATTGTGCTAAATAAAAAGATGATATGCACGGCCAAAAAAAAAAATACAAAAAAGTACTTCTTTGATTTTTTATTTACTTTAAAAAATAGTTAAAATGCACTTTTGAGAAAATCTTAAAAGCATGTTTGAGATTGCGTTGAAAAATAGAGTTTTTAAAGTCAAAAGAGCTTTTCAGAATAAATTTGATTTTAAAGCTTTTTTTTAAAAGTGTATTTTAACAATTTTTAAAGTAAAAAAGGTTAAAAGAAGTACTTTTAGAGTTTTTTACCAAACATATCAGCTTTTTATTTAACACAATTGTAAGTATTAAAAGTACTTTTTATGTTCTTTAATACAATTTCAAACAGGTTCTAAAAATGATGTTTTTTATAATTTTTTTTTTTTTTTGCTTTAAAAATTCTATTTTTATATGCAGCTCCAAACGTGCTCTAATGGCTTCACACATGGTATGGTGTTAATGGAAAATGGGTTAAATTTAGTTTACCCCTATGAAGTTTCAATAGTTTTTCAATTCAAACGCTAATATTTAAAAATTGACAATGCACTCCCTAATATTTCAAAAAATTTAAATTTAGACCTTTCGTTACTAATTTTTGTCAATTTAGACGGAAATCTATGAAATTACATAATAACTCTCAATGTTTTTTTTTTAAATTTCCGTCAAATTAAATGAAAATTAATAACGAAGGGTCGGAATTAAAAATGTTTGAAACATTCATAATTACCCTCAATGCTTTTTTTAAATTTTCATCAAATTAGATGAAAATTGGTAACGGAGGATCTTAATTAAAAATGTTTAAAACATTAGAGGGTTGCATTGCTAATTTTTAAACATTAGGGTTCGAATTAAGGGAATAAAATAAATTTAACCCATATAAAATATATAATATATGCAATAAGGGGAAAAGATAGTGACACGGCCCGCCGAATTTGCTGCTCAGATGCGATTTGCGTCATTGAATGAGGGTTGTCTTTTGGTGCTTTCATTGACTATAAATTTGCTATCCACCGACCAAATTTATCATTCTCACGTTCTACGGGCTCAAGCATTCAATTCCAACCTGTACTTTGGGCTTGGGCCTTGGGCTTGAAAGCCGGCCAGAACTGTCGAATGTCGAACCACCAATTTTGGTACCCACTGAATGATCCAAATTATACCCATTATAAGTTAACTGAAAAGAGAAGTGAACGACAGAAATAAGGTTAAAAATCAGAAATTTTAATCTAATACTATGTTAAACCATCACTTATTTCAAAAGTTTAAGTTGATAAAAAATGATAAATTTTATCATTTTAATTAATATTGGGTAAAGTCCACTTAACCTCCTCAAACTACCATCCCAATGACAATTTATCCTCCAAAGTATCAATTACGACAATTTATCCCTCAAACTATCAAAACAATGACAATGTACCCCCAAAATGCTAGCAAAATTACGAAATTACCCCTATATATATTCAATAAGACAAAACTACCCTTAAAATTTTGAAAAAAAAAAATTAAAACTTAGTATTTTTATTTTTATTTTTATTTTAGTAAGGGTAATTTCGTCATTTTTTTAAACTGGGGATAAATTGTCATTGAAGTGGTAGTTTGAGAGGGTTAAATAGACTTTACCCATTAATATTCTAAGTGCATTTGATGTCACTCATGTATCTTGTCCATCCACCTGCAGCCATAGCAAGGTATAAGATTTGTTTAGTCTTACAAGTAACATCTTAAATACAATCTCTTATTGGGTCTCTGCTGAAACCACATGATTTTCTAGCCTATATATATTTGGTTCTGAAATATTGCAATTGGCATATCAAGAAACTTACATATTTGCCAGATGACTTTAGAAACTCTTATGAGAATCACTGCTCAGTTGGGTTTATGACTTGGTATGGTTTATGTGTTAATTAGTTGAACTTCTTCAAATAAAAGCTTAACCTTTTGAGTTTGAGGTTTTAATAGAAAAGCAGATTTATTGAATGCCAGAATTTCTTGGGGGGTATGCCCAGAAATGTAGCTAATGTGCTCTTAAATACCCTTTTCTAGATTAGGAATAGGGTTAACTCTTTGTTTAAATTTCAATCCTTCCCTGCCAATTTGTGAGGAATAGGGTTAACTCTTTGTTTAAATTTCAATCCTTCCCTGCCAATTTGTGAGGATGGATCTCGAGGTCGGACGATGTTATTAGGCTCTTTTTGTTTATCAGCTGTGTTTGTGGTCCGTTTGGATTTATAGTTTCAAAATATGCGATTTAAAATTTAGCAATTTAAAAGCGTGTGATTTTAAAAACATAGTTAAACGTTTGGGAAATCACAAATTGACCTTTAAAATCACATTTTAGGTTTTGAAATCGTGTGTTTTTTAAAACGCATCCTCTTACCCGTGATTTGAAACTACTAGTTTTTCTAATATTTCAAATCGTAATTTTTTAAAAACGCACGTCTAAACAATACACTTTTACAATTTTATTTAAAATTATGCTTTTGGCCTACGAAATCACATAATCAAACAGATTCTTTGCTTGTGCTTGTTTTGGGCCCAATTTGAGTTGACTTGTTCAGCTTCCTTGGTTTGTATTTTAGGCTGATTTTTCAGTCCTGCCTTTGCATATGTTACATAATTTTTTCATTCCCCTTTCTTTGCCTGTCATTAATTACATTGATATCCTAATTTGAGTTGTTCTTTAGTTTCTAAGGTTGTTTATATCCAAATTTGATGTTATTACTGTTATCCCCAGCCCAAGCTCCTAAGAGGCAGTTGGCCAGATCTCACTCACACAAGGACATCTCAATTTTCAAGGGCTGATGTTATAATGTCTACTTCATCGAATTTTTTAGCATAAAATTTGGGTAAATTGTAATTTAACATAGTATTAGACCAAATATTATGTCTTCTAACCTTGACTATATAATTTATCCCTCATTTCAATTAAAATAGTTCACGTATTTTTTGATTTTACACATAAGAGTGAGTGTTAAAATATTTAATTTAAATGGATCAGGCTTACATGCTGTTATTTTAATAATAACATGTAAGGTGTAATTTAATCAACAGTCAAGATTGAATCTTAAAGTTAACTTACTTTTAGAAGCTTTTAATATGAGAGAGAGAGAGAGAGAGAAAATGAAGAGAGATTTTGAGAAATTCAATCTTGACCGTTGATTAAACTACAGCATACATGCTGTTATTTTAATAAGATCATGTAAGCCGAATCCAATTTAAATGATTAAATTCACTTTTAAGATAGGTGGTGATTGAGTGATCCAATTGGGTGAAAGCGGAGGAGTTGATGAACTAGTGATCTCAAGAGAAGTGGCCCTTTATAGGTTTGGACTTGAAGAAATACCATGTTTATTGATTAGGATTGAATGTTGATTGATTGTAAAAGTGAAAGCACTAGCAATTTTCATAAGCATAAGTCACTTTTTATTAATTTTATAGTAACCAAATCATAATTACAGCAGCATCATTATAAATAAAGGAAAATAACAATCAGTACTGATCGTGAGTCTTTCCACTCTTCACTCACCTAATTTATTGAGTAGTAGTACTAAAGCAATACTTATTTCCTAAGGAATAGGCTTCTTGATGATTGGTTTGTGAAATGGGAGTGGAGGCAAAAGTGGCTTCTTATGAAATGGAATTGGATGGAGAAGTGGTTTCTTGGAAAAGGGATGTGGAGGAAATGGTTTTTTGAAATCTGGAATTGGTGGAAGAAATGGCTTCTTAAAATCTGGAATAGGTGGTGGAAGTGGCTTCTTGAAGATTGGAATTGGTGGTGGTAACGGCTTATTGAAAATTGGAACTTTTGGTGGAAATGGCTTCTTGAAAAAAGGATGCTCATGTGGAATTGGTTTCTTGAAAATAGGAATAGGTGGTGGAAGTGGTTTCTCGAAAACTGGAACAGGTGGTGGAAGTGGCTTCTTATAAATTGGAATGGACGGTGGAAAAGGCTTCTTATAAATTGGAATAGGTGGTGGAAGTGGCTTCTTATAAATTGGGATGGACGGTGGAAAAGGCTTCTTATAAATTGGAATTGATGGTGGAAGGGGCTTCTTATAAATTGGAATAGGTGGTGGAAGGTGCTTCTTAAATGGTGGAAGTGGTTTCTTGAAGTACGGGGCATGTGGAAGATGTTTCTTGAAATAAAATTTCTCTTCTGGGTTGAGATCTGCAGCCACTTCTTCAATTTGAGGCTTTCCATCATTGGTTACAGTGAGCCCTGCACAAACACATAACACAAGATCAGGGTGATTCACCCATAATTTTATATGATGCAAGAATGTCAATGTTAAAATATCGAGTAATGCTACTTTTCACATACATTTCATATCGATAGTGTGTTTAAGTAGTTTTTTATGTCAGTTACTAAAAAAAAAAAAGTTACTTAAAATATAACATGTTAGCCGATATGATAAATAGGTGTGAAATGTAACATTATTCTAAAATATCATATGGCTACTACCAAGAGATTTTCTGTATTGTTTTTTTTTTTTTTTCAACCATCTATGCTTAATTCCACTCTCTCCCTTCATTTTTTTGGTAAAAAACTTGAAATTAAATCTAAATCATTGAAAAAATGATAGAAAATATCCTTGTTGTCTTTTGAGAACAAATGTATTAAAAGTACTTTAAGCTCCTTAACGCATATTGCAATCCTAAGCATGCTTATAATGTATTTTAAGTAACTTTCCGTGTCAGTCGCTTAAAATACGTAATATCATAAACGTAAGTACTAGTAGCTGCTAGTCAATTTTGAGAACAAACATGTACCTGAAGGGGCCTCACCATAGCAGCTCACAGCAAGCAAGCAGCACACCAAGAAGCTCAGAAGAGCCCCTTGGAAAATGGACGTAATCCGCATACTGAATAGCCCTCCTTATACCAGCTGACACAGATGACAGCTTAATTAACAGTTTGAATCTGCAAACTTCTGCAGTTTGTGTGTTTGTTTCAATGCTTGAGTGACTTCTTTTGAGTCCCATCGGCCTTTCTTCTTATATTGCGAGCCTTTTGAAGCTGTTTAAGCGGCTCACCTACGCTGCACTAATTAAGGGGCTTTTCATCATTTCATGCCTTCATGCAAGCTACGAAGATTATGGACCATACACAAAGATAGTGACAGACAGACTGACAGTGCATATATGCCGCCGAATTTGCTGCTCAGATGCCATTTTCTTCATTAAATGTGCTCCCCCAATCACAATATTATAATTTATATGCTGCATATCCTGTGTCTTCTTGTGCTTTTGTTCTCCACCATGTATCGAGCAAGGCAGAATTCTCACGTTCTACTGGTTGAGCCATGCAGTAGTATAGTTGAAATTTTCTTGAAATGATATGTAGTAAGTTTGCAGGTTTTTGCATCAAAAATTCAAAATGGTAAAATTAAGGTTATTAAAGGGAAGGTTTGATTTTGCTTTTTAGGGTTTAAAAATGACTTCAATATAAACTTTTAACCATGAGCTTTGGTTTGAAATCTTGATGGAAACCATTGTCAAACCACCTCCAGCTAATTTGGAGTGGTCCGACCACCTCCTATATTTTTTCTTTATCTTTTTATATTTGTATTATTGGGGACATGTGTCATATTAATATTGCTAAGTTATTGGTCACCAGGGGTGGTAAGTTATTGGTCATTTATGCTTACTACTGAGAGTTTTAAAAGTATGTTTGGAATTGTGTTTGAAAAATAAAGTTTTTAAGTAAAAAAAAAAAATCTTTTTTGGCTAAAACTTTATTTTGAAGCTTTTGACAAATGTGTTTTGACCATTTTTAGGCTTTTTAGACTTTTAAAAGCGTTTTCAATTTTTTTTTATCAAACGACTACTTTTTTTCTTCAAATAAATTTTTTTAGTGTTAAACGTACTTTTAAGCTCCTTAAGTGCACACCCAAATAAGCCCTAAGTCACTTTTTAATCATTAGGGAGCTTATTACACATCATTTTGTATTTTTGCCTTAAAATAAAGAAAAGCAAGTGAGAGCTAAACTTGATTTTTCTGTGCCATTGTACTTATAATTTATTTATTTATTTTTCGTTGTTGTAAACAGGCTTCAATCCCCAATGCACAGTGATACTGATAACTCTCTCTCTTGTTTTTTTTTTTAATAATTTTTATTATTATTATTATTATTATTATTTAAAAAAAAAAGGGTCCAATATCATTAGATTATACAATCAATTTTGATCATATTCATTAATGGGAAGTAGGATCCACTGGCAAATAATAAGGACTTTCATTTAACTAACAAAGAAAAAGATGGTTCTTGCAGATATGGCCCATATTGTTAGGAGTTGGACCTATAAATGTGGTACTCAATATCATAAATTCGCTGACCAGCAGAACCTATAAGAACAAGGCAAAATGTTTGAATAGTCCATCTCCAGCAATTTGTTGTTCATATTTCCACCGGCCTATTGATTGATCAAATAGGTACATCTCATAATAACTCTTTTACATTTATTATAATAATTATTAGCAATTTAAACAATAAAATTGCTGAAAATTTAATCCAAAATGTTTAAAATATACTACGATTTTTATTGTAATTCTCTTAATTATGGGTGAAATAACCAAACAATAAAGAGATAAGTATGGTAAATTCACTGTACACAACATGGCCATACTATTATGGGATGTGGCATCTTGAAAACTATATGTGGGATCTTAAGCACTGCATTTGGGACACATAATGCGATTATAATAAACAGCAACCCATCTATTGGAGGTGGAGTTATTTTTGCTTTGATAAAGAAATTCTGAGTAGGAGAAAATTTATTCAAGTCAGTCTATTAAATTTATATATATTTTTTTAGAGTATTTGATTTTTATGTGCATTTTAAAAATGTTTATGAGAATCACGTGCTCCAATAACATATGTCACATGTCCTATTAATCATGTGAAAAAGAGAAATATTTTGTTTTCATCTTCCCCATCTTTGTACAAGAGATAGACAAATCTATTATTGAATCTAATGGATCACATGTGTGTTGCCTAGATTTAATGGTGGATTTGCACAAAAGATGGACAATAGATGAATTTGTAACATTTCTTCATTAAAAATGTGATTTTCCAAACAATGTGTCAAATCTACATGATACTTACTGTATTAGCAAGTAAAACATGAATTGCCACATAGCAATTTATATGGTACTTATCATATTTACAAACAAACATCAAAGTAGCATTTACCATTAGGGGTGAGCAAAACCCGCCCAAACCCGCAATACCCAACCCATCTGACCCAACCCGCCCTGCAAAGACCGAATTTTAGTGTTAAAATCGCGAATCCAGGTTGGGTACTTGATTACCCGTTCGGGGCAGGGTGGGTCTCGGGTATATTTTTTTTACCAACCCGGATACCCGCCCCGCCCCGTACCCTTTAACCCTAAAACGTTAAAAACCCTAAGCCGCGGCACACTTCACTTTCTTCTTCTTTTTGTTTTTTTTTTTCCTTCTTTCACTTATCAAACCTTGCAGCCGCACACCTTCACTATCTTTCTTCTTTCTTTTCTTTTTTTCTTTTTTTCTTTTTTCTTCCTTCCTTTTCCACTTCTCAGCTTTATATATATATATTTTTTTTCTCTTCTTCTATCTTTCTTCACTTCCTTTTCTTCTTCTTCTCTCTTTCTTTCTTCACTTTCTAACCTTGCCGCCGCTCAGTCAGCCCAACCTGCCCCGCAAAACCCGAGACCCGGCGGATTTTGTTTACTGTATCCGGGTCTCGGGTATGAAAAATCATACCCGCATGTTACGGGTCGGGTGTTCGAAATAGCCAATACCCAACCCAATCCGACCCCCGCACACTTCTATTTATTCAAAATTCAAAGGAACCATGTGACTTGTGAGAGGCCCTATTTGGTCGATCTGCGTGGCCCGCAGCTTGGGTATTGGAGGCAGCCCAAACTTTTTCTTGATCCGGGCCAATCAATAAAAAACCCAAGTCACGGATACCTCATTGACAATTGGATCAGGGTCGGGTAATCCAATTTGTTTGGGTATAGTCTTCCAGTTCCAGCTCCAGGGACTGAAAATCGACACTCAAAACTAGTCAAGAACAGTGGACGCGCCACCTTATAAAGGCCAGCAACGACACCGTTCGGCACTATCTGTAAGGTTTTGCTCCCCAAGCTTTCAATTATATTTTCACTATTGTTGTTAAACAAAAGTTTTTTTTTTGAAATAGAGAAGTTAAGAGAAAAAAAAAAAAATCAAAAGAAGGTGTTTTATTCAAATTCATTTCCCTTAATCCTCAAAAAAAGTGTCACTTTGACATGTTATGGCATAAATAAATATATAATATATGCTTGAATATTTGTTAATATGTATAAATATGTGTATTTTTCTCTTTTTGTATATTTAAGCATACACAATGGTGTAATGTGCTAATTGGGTTTTTCTAACTAATCGGTTTTGTCTTTGTAGGTGAGGTTTCTTGCTGTAAGTGTCTCCAAGTATTTGTAGTGACAAATTTTGTTCCTGTTTCATCTCCATGAAATTTGTGAGTTTCTTTCTGCATAGTTAACTTTAATAAACATACACATGTATATTTTTCTTTTGTATATGTGCTATATGTATGTATGTGCATACACAATGGTGGAATAGGTTAATTGGGTTTTTCTAACTAATGGGTTTTATTTATCTTGATGAACAGAATTTTTTTAGGTAAAGTTTCTTGCTGTTAGAGTCTCTCAAGTATTTGCAGGGACGAATCCTGTTCATCTCTATGAAATTTGTGAGTTTTCTTCTGCACAATTAACGTTAATAAACATACATAAATACCTGTTTGTTGTGTCTGCTTGGTGTGTGTGAATAGATATACATAAGCATATGTATATATAAAGCTTTTATTTTGGGGAATTAATATGTTTCATCTTTTTGCAGACATGTTTGAGCAAAGGTGGGGGTTTCCAATTCCCACCGTGTCACATGCTCAACGTATGTGGGGTTAGGATCTTATTTGATTGTCCATTAGACCTTTCAGCGCTTACAATATTTTCTACTGTTCCCACTGGTCTTGATGTGGCGGTAGATGATCAAAAGGCGGCTTTGTTACAAATTTGTAGTACTTCGGATTCGGAATCTATGACCCAAAAAAGGCAGAAAATCGAGAAGCCCCTCAATGTAAATGATTTGATTTGTGCAGTGCCTTGGTACAAAACTGTTAGGAATTTGCACCTGTGGAATGTGTCCTTCATAGATATCGTATTAATCTCAAGCCCAATGGGTATGCTAGGATTACCGTTTCTTACTCAAATGAAGGGATTTTCTGCTAAGGTATGAAAGAATGAGGTTGTGATATTAATTTATCCTTCCGCAATAATATAGATAGATACGATTATATTAATTTTGGTTTGTAAATTTGCCAGATATACGTGACTGAGGTAACAGCTAGACTTGGGCAGCTTTTGATGGAGGATCTTGTGTCCATGCATATGGAGTTCAGGGAGTTTTATGGACCTGAGGGGTCTAATTTCCCTCACTGGATGGAGCGGGAAGAGCTTGACCTGCAGCCATCTGCACTGAGAGAAGTAGTTTTAGGCAAAGATGGGGCGGAGCTGGGTGGTTGGAAGCCCTTGTTCAGGTAACTGATGTTTCATTTGATAGTCTATAGAGATGTTTCTTGATAGAACTTTTGTAGTGGCATACTTGCTATCCATCCCTGTCTAGAATCACTAATTATGAATTTTCTAGTACTAAGTCATTGCTAAGCAAAGTGTTGATTGAAAGAGAGAACTTTTTGGTCAATTTTGAACCATGATAACAAAATTTGATTCTGAAACAAAATTCAGACTATCAGATAATTTTACTCTATTCTTTCCTGGTTTTCCATCTCTCATCTTGTAGTAATGTGCTTTACATAACCTTTTGTACGCAGTAGCCATATCTTCTAGGCTCTTTTATTAGAAAAATGTGTTCTGAAGGTCAATTTCTTTTATTTATTTTTTAAAATTTTTGCTTGTGTGCAAATCATGTTGTATTGAGGAACGGTTAAACGGAAGCCAAGTTTGCTGGGATTAGAGCGTTGCAGTTAACTATCTTTTCGGTATGCTCTGTAGCATGTTCTTTTCCTAGAAGATTATATATATATTTATATGGAGCTTAATTGGCATAGACACATGAAATATGCACAAAGTGGATATGATTGTTACCATAAATCAGGGCAATTCTATTCTCAACTATCAATCGAAGTTAAGATCCTGTATTTGAGGATGTAATAAGTGGACCTTCTCAGTGCAGCTGACGTGAAGGATTGCTTGCAGAAGGTTCAGACACTTAGATATGCTGAAGAGGTCTGCTACAATGGCACATTGGTCATAAAGGCATTCAGCTCTGGTTTAGAAATAGGCGCCTGTAATTGGTCCATAAATGGTCCAAAAAGAGACATTGCTTTTATTTCAAGCTCTATCTTTGCTCCTGCTCATGCGATGAGTTTCGATTACCGTGCTCTTCAAGGGAATGACATCATATTATATTCAGATTTTTCATCCCTTGATGCTGTGGAAGAGGTTGAGGATGATGATGGTTACTCTGTTCTAACAACTAACAGTTTGTCATCTCTCAGGTATTATCACTTCCATGATATTGGCAGTTTTCTTGTGAGGTTCTATGCTTTTCACTGGATGCTGTATTTCAGCTATTATATTTTCAGATTTTATTTTTTTTACAAGCTTACAGCTGTCTTATAAATGCTCAAATGGTAATATCGAAACTTTCTGCCTTTGTGATTAACTTCTGTAGCAATGATAATAAAATTTGGGAAGAGTCTGCCGAATCCATACTTAATTCTGATGAGCATTTAGAAGAAAGGGAGAAACTATCTTATCTGTGCTCCTGCGCTACAGATTCTCTTAAAGCTGGTGGCTCAGTCCTTATTTCCATCAATCGAGTTGGAGTTGTTCTACAACTTTTGGAGCAGATATCAGCTTCACTAGAATCTTTGAATCCGAAGGTAGATATTTACTCTTTTTGCTTTGGCTAATATAATTTTTGGTTCCTCCAACTTTGAGTTCACTGTCAATGTAGTCCATGAAGTCCTTAGAGAATTTAATCCTTAAAGTTTTCATTTGTTGTCGATTTAACACTTTTGTTTAAACCTGTTAACTGATATGCTGTTAATTTTGACATGTTACTCATGTGTTCGTCATTTAGAGAAAATGAAAATAATAATAAGAAAAAAACTTTAAAAAGAAGAAAGAAGAAGAGAAAGGGAGGAAGGTGGAAAGATACCTTATTAGAGGAGGAATTAAACTGAAAAATAAAAATAAAAAAAGAATGTCCCCAGATCAAGAAATCCCAAAATTAAGCATGCTTCAAAATCAAGACTTGAAACAAACAAATTAAGAAAAGAAAAAAAAAAGAAAAGAAGCATCAGCTCATGCGATGAAGATACATTCCATGACTATGAAGGAAAAGTAGAAGAAGAATCAAACCCAACTCAATCTCACTCTCTGAATGTCCTAGAATTATCTCCACAAGCATTTATCATGTCAAAATAGCATATGATTACAGGGTTCAGAAATTTCTAAAACAACTGACTCAAAAGTAATTGGGCTTGAAGAAGAAGATACTTTGTTTGCTGTATGGGAAGCCAACTGTATGATCGAGGTTGTAAACTGAAGCCTTTGCTACTTGCAAGCAGTGTCATTCCTTTGATGATTCAGCACCAAAGTAAGGTGAAGGAGATATAAAACTTCACTAATAACTAAAGAGATATAATTGACAAAAGAAGTTATTACAGCAAAAACTAGAAGACTTAAATTTACTTCAGAAATAACCCTCTCCAATCAACAACAACGGTGAAATGTGCAATACTGATGTCAAAGCCTTGGCTTACTGCTTTAGTGGGACACACTTCTTAATTCGATAAACAGATTGTTAACTCATCTTGTAGGTTCCTATATATGTTATTTCTTCAGTGGCTGAAGAACTCTTGGCATTCACAAATGTCATTCCAGAATGGCTATGCAAAGAGCGGCAAGAAAAGGTAAAACAGATTTTTGGCTTATTGTTTCCAGCTTGCTGAAGCTTATCTTGATGTACAAAATTCTAGAGTTAGGCATCATACTTACTATCTTGATTGGTGTCGCAGCTGTTTTCTGGTAAGCCATTATTTGCACATGTTGAGCTCATAAAAGAGAACAAGCTTCATGTGTTTCCTGCTGTTCATTCACCAAAACTGTTGTAAGATCTATCCTTCTTTCTTTTTTTCTCATTTAAATGCTTGCGATGAATTTCCTGGCTAGCAATTGTCAAAGTTTTCTCATTCACATTACTTTCAACGGTATTATTTTTTTTTATCCTTGTTGTAGCCTAACAATTTCTTGGTATTGAATATCTTCACAAGATTTTATCAAACAAACTTGAATTTTTAGCTTGTATTATAATGTTTTTGTTCACCGCCTCAAAATTGTTTTCTCTAAAATTGTTGATATTATTACTATAATACTTCTTATAGCATATTATAAGCAACACTGAAATTACCTATAAGAGAATAAACATTTCAAACTATTTCCTTATGGTGTTACTTAAATTTGATTTGAAACCAAAACATACATGTTATTCTGGATGCTTCTTTGAAACTTTTTACAGCCTTAACTTCATATTTAATTGTTATAATGCTCATAGGTGTCAGTTTCTGGGATATGTTTGCTGGAAATGTAACAACATTAACCCAAAAACCCCTCAGAAACCTTATCTTCTAACTTGAAAAGGTGTGAAGTCGAGAGTCTTCCCTAATAAAATTCGAAGGTTAGAGAAAATTCCAATGACCTGTTTGCAGAGGTTTTGTGTGTGTTTTCTTTGTTTCTTTTTTTCCTCTTCTATATCTTCAGCCAGCTGTCTGTCTTATTATCTATCTCTCTCTCTCTCTCTCTCTCTCTATTTTTGTTCTACTCTTCCTGGTTCATCATTTTCTCTTTGTGGAACATTGTTTACACACCTTTTAGGTAACAACGCATCAAAAGACAAGATATACCTGTGATAAGAAAATAGTCTGCAGTTAAACACTACTGAATGATCATGTTGGCCTTATTACCAACCTGTACCATATGTAATCTGTTTTCACTACTCAAAACTGACATTTTGTACATAGAACTAATTGGCAGGAACCATGCATTGTATTTTGTCCTCACTGGAGTCTGCGACTTGGTCCAGTTGTTCATTTACTTCGACGTTGGCTTGGGGATCCGAACTCTTTGCTTATTCTAGAGGTGCTAATTTATTTTAAGAATAATTTCACTGACTTGCATGCTTGCTTATCTAGTTATATTTCACCAAGATAATCAATTGCATGTTTTATTTGAAACTTATCACCATATGATATAATTGGGATGGCTTTATTAAAAAGCATAAGATGAATGTAAATATGCAGAGTGGACTGGATGCTGAGCTGGCACTCTTACCTTTCCAGCCAATGGTAATGAAGGTTCTTCAATGCTCATTTCTCTCTGGAATAAAGTAAGAGTTACTTTTTTCCATCCTTTATTTGTGGTTCTGTGTTAATAAAATTGACATTACTTTGCTCAAATACACTCAGTTGCCTATCTCTTTTTGTCTCCTTGATCCTTCCTCTCTCTCTCTCACATTCTCTCATATATGCACTTCTTTTTTTTTCTTTTTGTCGGTAAAATTCTTAAATCTGAAGACAGCCTACTAAGTAGTAAGCACACAACACCTGGTGCCACCTAAGGGATCAACCAGGTTTGAAGTCTAGAATGTTGAAATAACTCTGCACAATTGACCCTTCATATGTGTCCACGTTCTTCAAGAATTCTGACACAAGAACAGATCTCTTGAATGGAGTCTGTATTATTTGGATATGCGGATTTTTGTCATTAACAACATCGAGTGGAAGAAATATATTGTTTGGCCCTTGCACCACCAAACATAAGTTACTTGTGTAGCTGTTTGCATTTTAAAAATACGTCATCCTGATTGAATACTCATTATCGGCAAAAGGGCTATTAGGATAATGTTATCTTGCATTATTTTCCAAAAAGAAAAAATGAAAAAGTGCTTCTGTACAAAAATTTGAAGTGCCATAAGACTCTTTTGCACCTAGCAAACTGTTCAGGTTTAAGGGCCAAAAGATTTCTACTTTTTCTTAAAACACCACTGAACTTAATTGTTCAATTTACTACTTTATTTTGACCTTTATCTCCTTTTTGTAGATTGAGAAAAGTTCTGCCTTTGCTGAAGATATTGCAGCCAAAAATAACTCTGGTAATTTTTTCAACTTGTCGTGTTATGCCTGTATTTTTTGGGTTAATAGCATTTTTCCTATTTTCCAGTTAATAGCACTTTTCTACCTTGTACTTTCAAACATTTGCAATTTCCTCCCTAAAATAGAAAATACTGTAATGAAATCCATAATTTCAAATCAATTTAGTTAAAAGTAACCATATAGGGATCATGTGCTTATCACGTGAGCTCTTTCCCTTCCAAATCCAGAAAAAAAAAAAGAAAAAAAAAAAGGGATGCTGGAAAAAATTCATTCAAAAAATAATGTCTTTAAGGATCCTTATCCTTAAAACAGTGTGGGGGACATTGCAGAACGATTTGAAATAAGGGGATGGATTGAAAAAAAATTTAGTTTAGGAAAGGTATCACAAATGTCCTGGTAGTTTATGGTATAAAATTTCTTAATTTGGAATGAGATTTTATTGAGCTAATTAGTTCTCTCTCCTTTTCTATGCTCCTTTATATAGTTGCCTGAGGATTTGAGGAAGCATATCAGTTTTACAAATGCGGATTCATTCTCAGTCTTTAACTATTCTGAAAATGAAACTTTACGTATACCAAGCTTGAAGGACAGTTCAGAACTAGAAATTGCAACAGACTTGGCTTTCCAGTTCCAGTGGAGAAGGTTGAAGCACGAAAACATGAACATAACAAGATTAAAGGGTGAGCTCTTCGTAGATCATGGCAAGCACCAGTTACTTTCTGAGAAAGAGCCTGCAAAGTCCTCCAAAAGTAGGCCACTTCTACACTGGGGTTCACCTGATTTGGAAGCACTTCTGAATACGTTATCAAAGATGGGCATTAATGCATCTATAGAACAAGGTGGGGGTAGTTGTGGATCACAAAAAACTTGTATAGTACATGTACATGATCCTAAGAAGGCTTTAATAGAAATCGGAACAACGGGGACTGTTATTAGTGCTGTTGATGAGAATTTGGCCTCCCTGATTTTTGAAGCCATCGATAGTGTTTTGGATGGCATTTAAAAGAACAGAATTTCTAGATCTTTTGTGGGATTGAGGAAAAGAAGATAGTGAAAATGAACAGAAATCATTTTTTTGGTCTGTATATGAATACCATTGTGCACAAGACTGTTGTAAATGGTTATTTATCAGTAAAATGATTCATTTAGTTGCATACTTTCTGCTGTTTCTTTTCTTTGTGGAATTGAATTTTTCTTGGAGACATGAATTATAAAGAAAAGCACATGTTTTGTTGAGTCTGAACTCTTTCCCCACGCATGGACAATTATGTGAAGGGAAGACATTTTATCATTTCAATCTTAAATGTGTTGGGTTAGGGTTGACTTATATAGTTCCATATTCATATTTCGATACGGCTACAACAACTTTTATTCCAATGATGCTTGGTATAAAACGAAGGTTGGTAGAATGATTCAGATTCTTGCTCCAAGCAAAGTCATCAAGAAGTTTTTGTAGTCTCCTGAAGTGTCACCAATAACTGCATTGTCGAGGCTGGTTTTGTACTTGTTGTAATACTCCCCTCTGATTTTCATTGTGTCGATTTCAGCTCGAGTAACAATTGTTCTTGTTAGAGAATCTTCATCTGTTCCAAGCCCAATAATGGAATTTCCTATTACCTGGTACAGTTCAAGCAACAGAGACTAGCATTAAAGATAGCTGCTAATTCCAAAACAGTCAAGAACTTTCTTCATATCAAGAAATCAAGGCTAACATTTGGATACCGGCCGCTTCAAAGATGAGCAGCATTAAAAACATAATTTTCAATCAAACTTCTATGGAAGTTCAAAGATCATGCTCCACTTCAATGACTATGTTCAAAATAACAGCTAAGTTATTTGAAAGAGGAAAACTTCTGCTGAAGTTGCAGCCAAGGAATTTCACTTTCACTTTTTTAACATTTATTGAAGGAACTGATATTTGTATGACCTGTTATGGAAGCTGCAGAGTTTGGCTAGCTAACCCTAAATTTGAGTCGACATCCATCATACTTTCTGGTCAGAATCTATCTGTAGCCTCAAGCTGCCCAAAAGGTGGACACTTGAAGCCAATTTTCAACTGAGAAGCATGATTTTGATGGCCTGTTTCAGACACTTTCTATGGTGACTGGGGACTTTGACCATTTGAATTCAATATTATGTGTCTTCAACCTTCAAAATTGTCGATTCGGCTTCTCACAAAAAGTCATGTTCAACATTCAAAGTAATCCTGGTACTAAATTGGGCATGATTCAAGAAAACCAGCATTAAAACTTCCAAAAAGGAAAACAAAGCTTTAGAAAAATGTTGTTACCATTTAGCTACCATCTCTTGCATTGAAAAGAATACCTTGTCTATATCAAGAAGAAAACTTTGGAAATGAAAACCAAAACAACATCTTGGTTGTTATAGAATTTAGGTAAGAGTTCTTCCTCTACCCATGATCTCTCATCTCTAGCAAGTCAGGGATGAGAAACAGTATGGATGAAAGAATTTACCTCTGCAAAATGCTTCTCAGGGGAATCGATGCACCAAATTACCATTTTCAAAAGAGCCTCCAAATCTCCATTCACATAGCCCTTAATATCCTGTCAAGAAAAATCTACAAATGATATTCTAAAAGAAATAAGAATAACAATATTTATAGATTAACCAATAGAAAATCTAAACCTGGTCAATGGGATTTCCATAGTTCTGCTTGTAACAGTCAAAAGTTGCTTTGAGCTGAAAGACATTCCTTGTGCAGAGTATCCACACAACACTATCACAATCTAATTGCTTTGTTCTGATGGCTTCATGTAGTGTAGCTGCTTCTGATTTAGCAACCACCATATCCACCACTTCTCTGTCATACCTATAGGAGCTCACTAGACCCACTAGAAGCTGCACAAAACTAACATTAAGAACCACAGACAGATTTCAAATTTCAGACTACTACTGCATGTAAATTGTGCAGCACAGAGCTAAACTAGTCAGTTTAGTATCAACCTGTTTAGGATTGCGTTAGGAAATCAAACTTTTATTCATAAAAAGAGTCTTAAATAGCTTTTTAGAAAAAACCTCACTTTTAAGCTTCTTCCAAAACGCAGTTTTAGGCTTTTTTAAAGCAAAAAAGTCAAAGAGATGCTTTCTAAGTAGTTTACTAAATGGATCCATTTTTGCTTGGCAAAAACTTTTTATGTATTAGAAGCACTTTTTAAGCTTTTTAACACAATCTAAAATAGGCTTTAAGTTGATGCTTTACCATTGCGTCCAATGTTTGCATCTTATGTAAATGACTTAAGGTTGCTTTACCTTTCTGAGTGGCATATCAACAGCGGATGTAATATCCTCTTCAAGTGAGCAATCAAAGAGAGAACAGTAGGCCTGCCTGACAGCCATCAGATGGTGAGGAGATGATGCACATGCTATCTCAACTATCACTCCTAGGTGTTTGATTCCTTTCTTCTTTTCTTTCAATGCATCTTTTGCCAGTTTAGCATCCCTTTCTGGGGGATCTTGTGTCCATAAAATCACTGCTTTCTGTTTCACATCAGATGACTGAGTTGTCACATATAGGGACATATACAATAACATATTTCCAGAGGCAAAGCCCATATAACAATAAGAAGTACTATGTAGTAAAATATGAATATTTTTTTCTACCACTCTCAATTAATTATCTTTAGTTAAAAAGAAAAACCCAATTAATTGCTGATTCAGAAAAAAGAAAATACCCTCTAGTTTCTCATTTAAACAAGTCCAAATATGCAGATATTTGCATAAATTGAAAACATGCAGACAAATTATATCCGAAAAGGCAAGAGAAAACATACTGCAAAATCACCAGAGAGTTCAGAATGGAGACGATCAATGAGGGATTCATTGTAAAGCTGCTGATATCTGTCTTTAATTCTCCTCCTTTGGCTTGCATTCCTGCAGCCTAATACCCAAATTATAGCCTCCTCATCGGTTCCCAGTCCTGGATTCGTTTACAAATATACATCAAGAAACTGATCCATGAACAAAAACAAGAGAAGATGAATATTCTCATTGAATTACAGCCATCTCACATTCTAGGAGGGAATAACAGGAAATCCATAAAGGAAATAGAAAATAAACTGATGCACAGACAACTAATTTACTAAATTCGAATACCCCATGAACAGAAATTCAAAAAATAGACAGAACATGCAAAATAATCGTTGTAAAATTATCATAATCCAATATCAGTGTTCTTAGTTAGTTGAGATTATGGCTTCCTTGATTTGAATTCAAGTTGAGTCATCCCATATATATATACCATATACATTAAATTAACAAAAAAAATTAATTTTTCATGAGCAAAAATTTAAATTTTATTGGGAACTAGAAAATATAAAATAATAATTATCATGTCATATTGCTAGGAGAAATGACACCCACAAACCCAACATTACGAAAACATAATTTTTATTTTTTATTTTTTATATAGATAATCACATTTCAATCTCAGTCATCCCTGATGATCACTGCAACGAATACAAGCACAAATAGAAAAGCAAAAGATTAACCCTTGGGTTGGCTTGCGCGGTAAGTCACTTGGTTAGCATCCGGTCTAAAGTTCGACTACTCGAACACAAATAATTTCTTGGTGTCACGCTTGCAGACAGAGGGACCACTTTACACGGTGTCCTAAAGATCTAATCAAGGCGGAGCCCCGAATACCCCAATTAAAAAAAACACAAAAAAAGATCCCCAGAAATGAGTAACAAAAGGAGAACATCATATGGCACTCACTAACATTCAGACAGAGAGAAAGACACACCATCAAAAGCTTTGTTGAGCCTTTCACAATCTTGGTCTGCAGAAGGAAGCACATCAGGCACTCTCAACGTGCCCATTTTTTCCCTCTCTTTCGGACTCTTTCTCCGCAACTTTTAGATTATAATTCAGTTTAGTTTCCCTCCTCGTAGGCTGGAATAATGGACTTCTCATGCATCTTTTCATTGGACGAAACTACCCTTCATCTTTGATAGAAATCGTTTTGGAATTTATTTAACTTGTGGGGCTTATATATTGATATATTCCATTTATTATTTGCTTCTCCATGTTCATGATATTTTTCTTTGGAGCACTATTTTGCTGTATTTCTATCAACTCCCCTGCCTTTTGTTTTGTTTTCTTTGTTTTTGTTTTTGTTTTTTGTTTTTTGTTTTTTTTGTTTTTTAATTTCTCCCTCAACACACGACATGAATTGTAAGACTACTCTTCATACTTATTTTATAGTAATTGACTTGGTATTTTAAGTTTTTATTATTATTGTTATTATTATTATTTTTAAGTAGTTAATACGATAAGTCATGACTTAAAACAATGTGAAGAGTACTATTACTATTAATTTCATTACAATTTACAACAATTATTCATGAATGACGAGTTTCTTTTCTTTCAACAAAATTTTCCTCCAAAATGTAATGAAGGAAATCAGTCTAGCAAATCATAAATTCTAAATGTAACGTCTAACATAAACACATCAGTTTCAATGCATGAATTAAATTTTCTATCTGCGTATGATTTATTTCCAGAGTAGGAAACGTCTAACATATATGGAAGGTCTTTTGGTTTTAGGTATTTATAAGTAGCAATAAATCTATAATATTTTGGAAATAAATCAAGTAGGAAACGTTTTTCTTATATAGGAATCTTATAAAAGTGTCATTCAGATTTCAGAGTAAGTGCCTCGCAATTTCGCAGGTTAAGGGGGTATTTTTAAACAAATTAAAACTGCAAAAAGTGTACGTCCTATATGCGGAAAAAAAAAATTACAATTTGAAAATGTAAAAAAATGCACGTTTTTGCTCAACATGCAATTGGATGCATTTTTTAAAACACATAATTTTAAAGACCGAATCGTGTTTTATATAGTAAGAGAAGAATTGAGTTTTTAAAGACACTCTTCTACCAATTTTATTCACCTAACATGTTTAAACAATATGTCCTACAAATGTTGAGTTGAAGAAATTCATGTCGAGCCGGACCTTTTTTGGGTAAATAAGAAAAACAAGAGTGGAGACATAGACATTTTAAGATATATAGTTCGGTCTTAGAGACCTATGACCCCACTAAGAAAGCCGGTTAGGGCTACATCTTTATCAATGAATGACTTGATTTGTTTGTGCCATAGATAACTATTTATAAGAAAAATGCTTTGTTGGGCTAGCTTAGAAAAATGTTATCCAACCTTAGAAATTTGATTATAGACATCTCTCACTTTGTTTATGTTGTTTTTACAATTTTTTACAATTATTATTGGATGAA
>NC_081541.1:44552123-44553286 GCF_901000735.1 Corylus avellana
TAGAGAATTGCTACAATTACGTATGCCCACAAAGCCTTACGTACTGACATGGCAAGGAAAAAGACAAAAACAATTTGGGACCAAGCTGCCCATGTGTGGCCTGGGTCTGGCCGAGACCCAACCGTCTGAGCTCTTGGACTCCCCTGTTCTTCTCAACAGTTGTAACGTAAGTGTTCCGTAAGAAAGTTTATGTTTTTGTTTGCTTTCTATGATCAAAAGCTGTTTGGTTGTTGAGAATGTTAAATAGGAAGACAAACTACTTAGATTTCTCTTTCCGAACCCAAAACAGCCCCCTTTATCATCATCAACAACAAATTTCCCATCTTCTAAATACAACAATTCAAACTGTCAACGTAAAATGGTTTCTGTCGGAAAATATTTTTAGGGAAATCATTTTTTCTGAAAATACTTTCTGTCAAGAACATTTTACGGTGTTTACCACGTGCACAGAATATAATTTATTATTTTTTTTTTCCAATAAGGTCCCTGTCGGGACCTACCCGAGACCCGCCGGGACCTGCCCGAGACCAGCCCAGGACTTGCCCGAGACCCGCATGGGACCCGCAAGGGACTTGTTCAGGACTCCGCTGGGACTTGCCCAAGACTAGACCAGGACCCACCCAAGACTTGTCCGGGACCTCACTGGGACCTGATCGAGACCTACCCGTGACCCCGTCGGGACCCACCCAGGACTTCACCTGGACTTGATCGAGACACACCCAGGACTTCGCTGGGACTTGCCCAGGACCCGCCAAGGACGCCGCCAGGAATTGCCAGGGACTTGCCCAGGACCCCGCCGAGACCTGCCTGGGACTTAACCGAGACCCACCCGAGACTTGACCGGACCAGCCCGAGACTTGCCTGGGACTTGCTGGGACCTCGCCGGGACCTGCCCGGGACTTGCCTGGACCCCGCTGGGACCTGCCTGGGACTCGCCCGTGACTCGCTTGGGACCTACTTGAGACTTGACTGGGAACTGCCTGGGACTTGCCTGGGACCCCGTTGGGACCTGCCTGGGACCCACCCTTGACTTGCCCAGGACCTACCCGAGATTTGACCGGGACTCACCCAGGACCCCGCTGGGACTTGACTAGGACCCACCCTAGACTTGCCTAGGACCCCATCGGGACCTGACCGAGAGCCGCTCGGGACTTTATTGGAAA
>NC_081541.1:44553306-44558675 GCF_901000735.1 Corylus avellana
ACAATATTTTCATTTGTTAAAACTTTTTTCGGTCACCGTAACAACCATGGACTTTCTAAGAACCCACCAAGCCGGATGAATTTTCCTCAGGAAAGAATATGGTAAAAACAGAATTCAATTCTATGCAGAGCTATTCCCCTGAGTTTGCCACCATACAGACCAACACTCAACAGAAGGACTGATGATTACAATTGGAGAAAATGAAGATCTATGTCCTCCTATTGTTCTTTCAAAATGTGATTTTTAAGATCAACATTGAATTTGTGATAAGATAACTATTTAATTTTGATCCAATATATCTATAGTAATTTTAAAAACCACATCAATTTTGTGAGGACACAAAGAGGACATGGGTCCTCTTATATTACTCTTTACAATAATACCTTATTCAATAATGTTGTTGGTCGTCCACTTGTGTTCAGATTCGAGCTTTGTTCCACCTCATGTTTATATATGCTTTTATGGGTAGCTCGAGACATATTGCCATAGGACCAGTGGCTGTGGTGTCTCTCCGGCTACTTGGGACTCTTCTACACATATACATGACGTACTGTCGCTTTCTTCATAAATTAAACGACACCCATTTAAGCATATATTAATTAGGTTCACCATTTGATAGCAAGATTAACTAAAGTTTTCAACTTCATAAATTAAATAATGATAATAATAATAATAACAATAAAAAGGCCTACACTAATTAGAGAGGCTTTGAGGATGTCTTCACTGAATGCCCTTAAATATGATTCACGATTTTGAGCGCCGGCTTCAAGTAGTAATTCTCATTTACTTTTCCCTACTAGCTAGGATTATGTGTTTACTTTTCCTACTAGGAGTACTAAGTTTATTTTCTCTACTAGAAGTAGGTTTACTTTATTACAAGGATTTTTACTTTTCCCTACTAGCTAAGATTATGTTTACTTTTCCTACTAGGAGTACTAAGTTTACTTTCTCTACTAGGAGTATGTTTACTTTATTACAAGGATTTCTCTTCTATAAATAGGCTAGCTTATTATGTAAAATTTAATTATTCAATTATTATCAAATTAAAGAATTCACTCTCAAATACTCTGTAGGCGTTGCTCTTTGATTAATTACGTCATTGTTGCTTTATGACGATGTTCACGGAAGGCCTTGATGGTGATGCCTGTAAAGGGGTTCAAGGGGTAAGCCTTAAGCCAGTTCTAATATATATATATATTTTTTAATCGTAGCGTTCTACTTGTTGTCTGCACTTTGTACGTAGATTACTTCTTGTTTAGATCAATATGCATTGGGACACGAAAAAAGTTTGTGCCTTTCAATTTGTTAATTAGTTGATGTTTCACATTCAATGTACGACTGCTTAATAAGATAAGATTGGACAGAATTAAGAATTTAACTTTAAAATAAAAATGACCAAATTGCATCAATTTTTTTTTTTTTTTTTTTAAAAGGGCCATCATAATAAAGTTAATAAAAATAGACCATAAATAAGGTAAAACGTCTTTTTTAACAAATGTGTTTGACTCAATAAACATATACATTATCATTTCCTCGATAAAATGTGTTGCATTAATTTTTCCATTTTCTTTAGGGACACAAATTCATTTTCTCATAAATTGAGGAGAGTGAAAACTAAATTCCTAGGAATTCTATTGATATGTTTGTATGCTTATCAGGACATGGAATCTATGAGCAGACATTGATATCAATACTAGGAAAATGGCATCCAGAGCAAAGGAAATCCCAACCTTTTCATAGAGGATGAACGTAACTTTGAACGGTGGGCTGATCACCGTGTCAGACTTCTCAAGCATGAATTCATGCGTTTTAAGGTTGTTTTCTTTTTTAACTTCTACTATAATTTATTTAATTACCTAATTACTATAGTTAACATCTAATTAGGTTAGTGAAGTTTTTAATCATTATTGGTAAAGGATTGTATTTATTTTAGAATAAAGTCCTATTTTATATATATATATATATAGTGATTGAATCCAGTAATTTTCATTAACACTGCAAAAAATCTATCTAGGTTAACTTTAGCATTTTTTTTACCGCCGCTAAAACCCTAAAAAAAACCCGACAAAAATTTTCCGGTCGAAATAAAACCATTCGAAAAGTTAATATTAGCGTTTAGAGTGATCGTCAGTGAAAATTTGACAAATAACAATGTCTTTTTCTTGTTGTGACGGCATGGTGACCTAAAATGTGGTGAAAGCAAGAAAAATTATAGTTCTGAGATCTTAATTTTTTTTTTTTTTTTTTTTGAGTGTCGTTAAAAATTGTTATTAAAAGGGTTTTGTACACATAATTATAATGAGATGTGGGTGATCACTTTGAATGATAATCAGAATGCTATGGTGCTTTGGACCATGCATCTATGGGAAGGGGATGCTCAATTGGCAAAGGATGCATTGAAGAAGGGGCCACAATCGTATGGTATCATCATAGAGATTGCATGCACCAGATCAGCAGATCAGCCGAGGAGCTCTTAGGAGCAAGGCAGGCCTACCATTCCCTCTTATATGGTATCAGAGCTAAAATGAGATCTGAGATCTTATATGATATTATGAGATCTTATATGGTATCCGAGTTAACAGGTTAACGCCAATTGTTAGATCTTGGATCGCAATTTTTTTTAACTTCATTTTTCTCCTCTAATAATTTTTTTCTCTAATTTTAACATGCATCAGATAAAGAAAACGACGATCTGTTAGGAAATTAATCCTATTTTCCAAGACTCGTGAGATACAAAAATAAGAAGAATGCGGAATAACAAAGATAAGCAATCACACACGACACAAAGATTTAAGTGGTTCGGCTTAACAAGCCTACATCCACTGGCGGAGACGACTCGGAGAATATTCACTATCAAAAGATGCAGTACAAAAATAGTAGAGAGAAAATCATTCAGATCCCAAAGCTCTAATACACCAAAATCTCACTATCACACAAGAGAGATTATTCCCAAAATAGAATACAAAAGACAAACGTACAAACTCTTCTTTTGCTGGAACAGATGGCGGCTGATCTCTATTTTCTTCTGTCACTCTGCAGCATCTTTTTCTTTTAATCACTTGTTTTTGGCTCCTCCAAAAATCGTCAAGAAGAAAACACCGTGGCAGCCCTTGTACCTCCTTCTCTCAAATTCTCTCTTTTTCTCCTCCCTTTGGTGCTCACAAATACTCACGTTTGGCACGCACCCAAAGGCTCATGCTACATGCCTTTTATAAGGCACTAAAGTCGGTGAAACAATCACATTCCAACTTGGAGAAATAAACTCAATAAGTGTCTGGCAAGGAATTCTTCTCCTACTCCAAGTAGGATACGTAAGACCAAAGAAAGTAAGAGGAAAAAGCAGTGGGGCTCACTCTAGATTCAAGTCACACTCAACACGATCTATATAAGATCTCAGGTCTCATAATGTGATGAGTATAAAATGCAGAATAATATAAAATGAAAGAAATAGATAAAGACACAAAGATTAAGGTGCATATTCCTTGATTATATGATCGAAGTATATAGCTCTATTTATAGAGCTTCACACGTGATTTGAAATATTTGAAATACACACATATCCATTAAATCAAGGTTAACAAATATTATCTAAATCCTTTGATTTAAGGAATACAGAATCAACATTTATTCCAAAGTGTTTAAATCCTTAACATACCATGATAACTGGTAATTTAACATGGTATCAGAGCCAAAGGTCCTGTGATCGAACCTTGACCCCGTCAATTCACCAAATTTAAATTAAATATTTCACGTTTTGAGCCTCATCTATTAAAAAAGAGTTTGAACGTACGTGAGGGGAGTGTTAAACTAATGATTAAGTGATTAAATTTACCTCTTCCTATCAAAATGGAGATGAATGTATTTTTTGTTTTGCTTCTAACTTTGTGGATGTTTTGCAAAATATCAACCAGAATCGTATGCTAGGGGAAATTGTGGATAAAGTTCAGCGATGATTACATTGGTTTTTGAGAACTACAAGTTGTTAGATGAATCTTTACCATCAGGGATGATGGATGTTTTGAAGCCTGCTATTGGGATGGTAGCTTCTATTTTGGTGTCTGTCCTAAAGTTATACAGCCTTTTGCATGATATTTCAAGTGCTGAGGTAAAATCAAAATTATGCAGATATTTTCAGGTTTTAGAAACTAACTTATTCATGCTTACGCTTCCTTTTAATATCTTTCCATTCTTTTAATGAATTACTATTGATTGTATAGGCTACTACAAAAAAGAGGTCAAGAGGGTTCTTAATAGAAACAAATGAACTTATCTTGAGTAGTGACAGGAGCTCATTGATGGATCCTGTGACTGTTTCAACTCCTTATCGCAAGATGAATTCTCTTATTTGTAATATCAGAAATGAAATTTTTACGGACATTGAAATCGATAATCAGCATGTGCTTCCAAGGTAAATGTTTTTCGTCATAACATTATCTAGTGTTTGAGTTCTCCTCAATTGCTCTTATACTTATGAGCAATTTTTCATTTGGCAGTTGTTACATCAGCCTTCCTTTCCTTTTTCTTTTTTTCATTGAAATCTTAATTCTTACTAGTATTCCATATTTTGACTTTTGTGCAGTTTTATAGACCTTCCAAATATTTCTTCAGCCATTTATGGGATCTCTGCCATAGATTGCGTGCTTTCCTTGTTGCACGTCCTCCTCCTAGCCTTTCACCTCTGGTTGCAAAACTTGTTATTGCCATAGCAAACTTCTAGACGGATCTTGCTTGCTGGAACATCAAGTAATTATTATCTTTCTTTAACACCATACTGATGATAAGCGTCAAAGTTTATGTCTCTATGTCAGATCTAGTCACTAATTAAGATTATTTTCAGTCCTATCAAAGGTGGGGTTGATGCAAAAGAGCTGTTTCAGGAATACATAAACATTTGAATTCAAGAATCGCGTGGGTTTTGCAAATTATACAAGGCATTTATTTTGGGTAGCATAGTTTTGTAATGGTGAACTCATGTTTGGTAGACTTTATTTGATTATTTTAAAGCAAATTCTTAGTTATTCACATGACAATTAGCTAGATATTTGATTATTTTCCTGGTAAATTGGTCATGTGTCAAAAACCAACACTCAACAAGTGCTTTTGTTTAAGATATGTATGATCGGATGAAGGAGATGATGGATGAATATGAAGTCATTATTTTTCGCTAGCCATAATATATACATCATTTGGAGAAGGTATGTCCAACTAGGGTCTTCATTTCTTGGCTTTCTTGTTTTGTTTCATTTTGTTTTTGGCTTTCTCAAGTTTTGTTTATTGATCGATTATGGAAAGGCATGGCATGGAAGATATAAGCCTGAAGTTTTAAAAGATATCTATTTTTCTTTTCCCTTAATCTTCAAATCTAAACT
>NC_081541.1:44558695-44595674 GCF_901000735.1 Corylus avellana
TACCGCAGTAGCCCTTTCCAGAACATCTAGCACAATTCTTCTATAAGATTTCCTTTCATCAGAACTCCGATTGGCTTCACGTATTTAACCTTTTCTCAAACAAATGTAGAACAAAATCTCTCTATCTAGGCTCTCTAATTTTGCTCTCCAAAAAATACGTACAAATAAATGGCAAATTAGTTTGCTTAAATAGAAAATAAAACATAACAAAGCTGTCGTGTCCGGACATGGCTAATCTAGGGTCCGAACATGGCTAGGGTTACATATGCGTAACCTAGTGATGTCCGGACCTCCAAATCTTGTGTCCGGACATCTCAGAAAAATAACGCTTTCTGGAAATGAGGTCTAGACCCAGCTTCTGGCGGTCTAGACCTCTCCTTCAAAATCCAGTTTCTGGAAATCAGGTCCGGACCCAGATTCTGGCGGTCCGGACCTGCCCATCAAAACAGGCTTGCTGGTTTTTGTGTCCGGACTCGGCTTCTGGCAGTCCGGACATGCCCTTCAACAGGTATTCTCTGGAAATTGGGTCCGGACCTGGCTTCTGGGGGTCCGGACCTGGCTTCTAGAATCTGTTTTCTGGACATGTTAAGATGCTTCATTTTCACCAACTTTACACGCAAACCGAATGAGCCAAAACATAACCTAACATGATGTTTTAACACCATTATTGATGGACAATCTGACATCTAAAATATATGGCCTCAAATATGTCCAAAAAATTGCCAAACGAAGTGCAACCTATGTGATCCCAGGCGAGCTGACTTTGCTTTCCTAATTTGTATCGCTGCACAGACCTAGTATTTTTCTTTTTCTGTTGGTAATTATAGCATATATATCATTTTCAATTGGCAAAATTTTAAATTCCATAAGAAGGATGCTGGAAATATTGAGGCCGTAAATAGAAACAAAGTTGAATTCGTGGAGTTTTTGCATCCCCAATTACAGAGATACCACTAGAGAAGATTGTTTCGGTAAAGTAACTGTGATGCTTAGAGCCAAATTTAGAAGTTACCTACATGCAATTGTGGAGAAACTTGCAGAGAATGTAAGTACCCATTGGAAGAACACAAGATCTTTTGTAAGAATTGTTAAAGAATTTTGTCAAAGTATAAATTTACTAAAAAGTATATGGTTAACTACGATTGGAGTTTGACAAATCAAAAACTTAAGTCCATAAATTAATGGTTTTCTGTGTGTGCAGACGAGATTGCAGCACGCAACAAAATTGAAGAATATTATTCAAGATTTAAGGGAAAATGTGGTAGAATCAGATGTACAAATTAGAATACAGCCTTTGAGGAATATGCTAATATGGACAATGGATCACCTCCATACCATCGTTGAACCTCACGTATTGATAGCAATATGCTAAGGTTTCTGGGACTGGATGGGACAGGTAAGACTATTTTTGGAGCATATATTTTAAAACTATTTTTGGAGCATATATTTTCAATTTTCTTTCTTGGTTTTTGAATTTGAGTTAGTTTTCATTCTCTCCTTTCTCCACAGGACATATTACGTTTTATAGAAAACAGGAGAGAGTGCAAGTCATATAAAGGCTTGAGATTTACAATTTCTGTAAGTTGCTATACATCCATTAAAATCTTATTAAATTTTAATTTAGAATTAGGTTGTGAAGCAATGAAGATTTTAAATCAAACCCTTTTCTATGTGACATTGATAAACTATATGCCAATTTGTCTTTGGCTGATCTGAGTATGATTCTGACAGCTAAACTGTTAGTAGTTCAAGAATATTTTTTTTCCTAATCACCACTGTTGTTGAATACACAGATTTTGGATGATGTATTTGCAATGGAGATGCAGAAATTGCTTGAAAATGCGCTGCAAGAGAATGATTTGGAGCCGCCACCAAATATTAGGGAAGTGCACTCATTGCTTTATAAGAATGCATCTAACAACAATGACTGCTACTATTAATTCTATCTTTCTGTAAATACAAAATTGATTAGGGTGCTCAGTTTTGATTCTATACAGTGGAGAATAGATGAAAAACAGATTCATAGAAGACAACATAGTTAGAGAGAAGCCTGCACAACAAGTTTTGGTAATTTTGAATTACTTCTCTCATTTTTTTCACAGGTTAACCACCATAGCCTCTATGGTGATTTTTCTTTTCCTTTTGGAACATGTAAAATTTTGGGGACTTAATTGGTAGTTTCATAGGGTTTTTTTTGGTAGTGTTAGTTGTTTGGTGAAATATTGTAAAGGTTTTAGCATCAAATATTTTGCTGAAGTTATTATTTTCTTGTTGTTTCTTTAAATCGCATGTTATAAAGAATAATGTCAGTTTAATAGGCTGGATACCGATACAAAATAAATGCCTATGCCAAAAACGATGTCTCCCACCTGGAAAAGATTGCTATGTAACAAATGTTCCACTGTAAAATGCAAACCCCATTTGATGAAACCCAACAAATGTTGCAGAAAACATCGGAACATGGTCCCTAAAGGACAATGTTAATCCATATTCAGTGAATGCACATATTCGGTGGGACCCATCGACCACGTGTAGGGTTGGAAATCGTATCTGAAAATGAAGGAGCCATTGATAGCGCAATCTCCTCCATGCATGGCTCTGCTCAACAGCAAGCCATAACAAGAAATTAGGAATTATGCTGGTTTAGAGGAATAGTGCTGCTTCCAATATGGCAATTTTTCATATTAGGATAAATTTGTTTTCATTCTCTTGCATATCTCTCATCCATATCCGTACAAGAGATGTGAAAATTTATTATTAAATCTGTGAGACTCGCATAGTCACATATGAATTCTACATATTCAATGGTAGATTTGTAAAAGAGATTTGACAATAAATGTACAAGAGAATGACACCATGCAACACACATCTCTTTATTTATTGAATCAATTACCATAGCTGCATGTGTATTATAACTCATAACTTGAATAAAAGCACATTCTAGTTCTTAGGATAATTATACTTTACCCCTAAAGTTTGAGCCCACTTTACTCTCCAGACCGGACCACCCCCGGCCTGGGGTGGCTCTTGGAGGTAGTCCGGCCACCCTGCCAAGGGCCAAATAAATAAACAAATATATATATATATATATATATAGAGAGAGAGAGAGAGAGAGGGGATTGGGATTTGGGGGTGGCCCAAGCCCAGAAAAATTTCACCCATCCAATTTAAAGAAAAAGTTCTGTCCCTTTCTTTTTCTTTTCGATCTTTTCGATCAGCTGCTGAGGATAACCTTTTTTTTTCTTTACTTAGGACAGATCATTTTGGTCATTGACAACTAATAAGTCTAGCAAATCATAAATTCTAAATATGTAACGTCTAACATAAACACATCAGTTTCAATGCATGAATTAAATTTTCTACCTGCCAGACGTAAATGTATGCATTGATTGCTTTGACTGGATACTCCACTATACATGGGAGGTCTTTTGGTTTTAGATATTAAGTAGGAATAAATTTATGATATTTTGGAAATAAATCAAATAGGAAACGTTTTTCTTATATAGGAATCTTATAAAAGTGTCATTCAGTAAGTTTGGCCTCGCAATTTCACAAGTTAAGTGGGTATTTTTAAACAAAACCGCAAAAAGTGTTCTACATGCAAAAAAATAAATAAATAAAAAAGATTACAATTTGAAAATGTAAAAAAAAAAAAGAAAATACAATTTTGCTCAACATGCAATTCGATGCATTTTTAAAAACGCATTTAAAGACCGAATACTATTTTCATGTAGTAAGGGATGAGTTGAGTTTTTAAAAACACTCTTTTACAAATTTTATTCACCTAACATGTTTCAATTCAACGATATGTCCTACAAATGTTTAGTTAATTAAAGACATTCATGTCGAGCTGGACCTTTTTTGGGTAAATAAGAAAAACAAGAGTAGAGACATAGACATTTTAGGATAGTTCATTCTTAGAGACTTGATGCAACGTGACATCGTGAGATTCAAAGAATAACAGTAAGAATAATAGATAAATATTTCTAGATTTTAAGTCTATTAAAGATTTGTATCTGCACGAGTCTTCCTTATGAAATTCCAAACACTCCGATCTACATCAAGACCTATGACCCCACTAAGAAGAGCCGGTTAGGGGCTACATCTTTATCAATGAATGACTTGATTTATTTGTGCTATATATAACTATTTATAAGAAAAATGTTTTGTTGGGGTTGCTTAGAAAAGATTATCCAACCTTAGAAATTTGATTATAGACATCTCTCACTTTTTTTATGTTGTTTTTAAAATTATTATTGGATCAAAATTCAAAGATAATTTATCTCAGATCCAATAATAATTTTAAAAGTCACGTTAGGAAGTGTTAGAGTAACAGTATCATGCGTAGCATTACTCAATCATAGTACCTCTAGCAGCACAAGTGAACATGTACGTGTACAACATTAACGTACACTACTAGTTACTCCAATAACTGCAAAATGACAATTTGTGTTCACGTGTCGGGTTCAAATTGTGTCAAATTATAAATATAAGACTATATATGTTAGCTTTAATCTGACCCATTTAATTAAACAAATTAAACCCCTTAATCCTAATCCACTAATTTCGTCTTCTCAAATGTTAAAAATTTTCAACCTTAATTATAACTACTTGTTACTCCAATGGCCCTATAACTTTCCAAATTAACTAGTTAACAAAGAAGAAGGAAAAATGAACTTCTTCTGTTTGTTTCACCCTTTCTCGTGCTTGGATATTAAAGCTGAGCTACCTAAGATATTGCTATCTATAACGCAGAAAGCATTCTTATATGAAATGTTTATCATATGGTGTAATGATCACGTACATTTATGACAATAAGATATTTGCAACATATATAGTATACTTCGACCTCTCCAATATAAAAATATATAGCTCTCCCTGCTGATATATATATGTGTTGGGGTTGGGGATCAGTTTAATATTAAAAAAATTAACTCTTACAATTTAAAAGAAAACTTCGTCCCAAAAAGAACGGAACTCTAGCCACGTACTAAAACATTTGCGAGAGACCCAATAAAATAGAAGTTATATATATGTTGAAACAATGCAAATATTAAATATATGTTATTTAAGTCTTAATTTTGTTTCATTTCCGTTTTAACCAATCCCGTTATTAACTTGGTAATGATTTAAGATGCTTAAAAATGCCGTTCTAACTAATGAATGACGAAATTGACCTTTTGGGTTTATATAAATATGTCTAATTGGCTTTAGAAGTTCGTCATCCTAGCTAGCTCTGATTGCCTCATCAACACAAAAGAATATATATGGCTCTCCCTGATGAATTGGAAGCTCTCAACAAGGCCTTCTCAGGTTCTTTTAATTGTCTTCCGATCCTCCTTTTACTCAAATTATTAAAAATTCCAACTTAATTTCTTCAATGAAAATATCTTATATATATAATCACACATCAAGTACTGTACATTGTTATCTTGATTTGAAGTGTAATTTTATGCCATAAACTTGGATTAATCATATAAACTGATTCTTGTGATTTTTTAATAATTTTTTTGCCTCACATTAATTTCCAGTAATTCACTATTCAATTTTCCTTTTGGGCTAGGAATTACTATACTGCTGCAGTATTCTCTTCTCTCTTTTTGTTTTTTTGTTTTTATACTGAATTTACTCAACAGTATACCATTGTAAATATTAAGTTAACTTTTCTACATTTTTTTTTTCTTTGTTCCCCATTTTTTAACTCCTAGCTCTTAGTTTGATGGGCCCCTTTGTAAAGCGGTTGGTCAAACTTTTCTATATTAATGAAACAGAACTAAGAATTTAACTTTAAAATTAAAATGACCAAATTACATCAATTTATTTTTTAAAAAGGGCCATCATAATAAAGTTAACAAAAATAGACCCTAAATATGGCAAAAGGTCTTTTTTAACAAATGTATTTAACATTACATTATCATTTCCTCCATAAAATGTGTTGCATTTTTCCATATTCTTTAGGGAAATGAATTCATAATTCTCTCTTAAATTGAAGCGAGGGAAAACTAATTCCTAAGAATTCTATGATATGTTTGTATGCTTACGCAGGACATGGAATCCACGAGCAGACGTTGATATCAATACTGGGAAAATGGCATCCGGAGCAAAGGAAATCCTTCCGGAAAGGAAATCCCAACCTTTTCATAGAGGATGAACGTAACTTTGAGCGGTGGGATGATCACCATGTCAGGCTTCTCAAGCATGAATTCATGCGTTTTAAGGTTGTTTTCTTTTTTGACTTCTACTATATTTTATTTAATTACTTAATTGCTATAGTTATAAACATCTACTTTTTAATCATTATTCGTAAAGGATTGTATTTATTTTAGAATAAAGTCCAGTTTTATATATATATATATATAACAATTAGTATTGTTAGAATAAAATATAACAATTAGTATTGTTAGAATAAAATAGTGATTGAATCCACTAATTTTCATTAACACTACAAAAAATCTAGCTAGGTTAATTTTAACATTTTTTTACTGCAACTAAAACCAAAAAAAAAAAAAAAAAAAAAAAGGGCAAAAATTTTCCGGTCGGAATAAAACCGTCCGAAAAGTTAATATCGGCGTTTAGAGTGATAATCGGTGAAAATTTGACAAATAAAAATGTCCTTTTCTTGTTGTGACGTCATGGCGACCTAAAAATGCCACGAAAGCAAGAAAAATTATAGTGTCTAGATCTTAAAAGAAATTGTTTTTTTTTTTTTTTTGAGTGGTTAAAAATTGTTATTTAAAGGGTTTTGTACACATAATTATAATGAGATGTGGGTGATCACTTTGAATGATAATCAGAATGCTGTGGTGCTTTGGACCATGCATCCATGGGAAAGGGATGCTCGGTTGGCAAAGGAGGCATTGAAGAAGGGGCCACAATCGTATGGTATCATCATAGAGATTGCATGCACCAGATCAGCCGAGGAGCTCTTGGGAGCAAGGCGGGCCTACCATTCCCTCTTTGATCAATCAATGGAGGAAGATGTTGCTCAGCACATCAACGGCTGTGAACGTAAGGTGAGTATCATTAACTTAATTCATAACCTAGAAAGCTAGAAACCCAAAATTTACAAAGCTTTTCTGTGTTTGTTTGTTTTTACCGTTGCAAAACGTGCGGTTTGAAAAGATAGCGAGTTAAACTACTTTTTAAAAAACATACCCTTTTGTCTAATGCACGAAATGCAAATTTTTTTCACGTTTTGAGCTTAAATGGCATATATATATCTGACTAATTTTGTGCTTTGAACAGCTCTTGGTTGCTCTTGTGAGTGCCTATAGGTATGAAGGATCAAAGCTTAGGGATGATGCAGCAAAATCTGAGGCCAAGACACTTTTTGATGCCATCACAAATGACAAGCCCATTGAAGACGATGAGGTAATAAGGATACTAACAACAAGGAGCAAGCCCCATCTCCAAGCAATATATAAGCACTACAAGGAGATTTCTGGCATGAATATTGAGGAGGTAATAAATTCTTTTTGTTTTTTTGTAAATTAGGAACTAAAAAATCCTAGGGGTTTAGCTCGGATTTCCATTGAGATAGATTGGTACATGTGTCCTATAACAGAAAATAAGAAACACGTATCTTAATTTCAACAGGTTCAATTTCAATTGAAACCAAACCCTATATGAATCTAAACTGTTGATTATGTAGCACAACATTTTCGATATTAAATTCTTTTTGTTTTTGGTATCTTAATTATAAAATTCTTGACTTTATCAAGTTCAATGTTTTATTACTCATTTTGAATTTTTATCCATATGCAATTTTTCTTTAGGATCTTGATGCTGATTTGAGGCTAAAAGAGACTGTGCAATGCCTATGCACTCCCCAACAATATTTTAGCCAGGTAATATGAATTGTAACTAGATTATAAGGACAGGTTTGGCTTAGACTCAATTTCAGTTGAAACAAGATTCATCGGGATTATGAGGGACACATGTCCTAATCCCAATGAGTCCTCAAGTTCTAACTGGAGTTTGACCCAAGCCGAATCCAAGATATCCAGTTGTAAATTTACTCAATTGTCCTTCCAAATTCTTATTTATATTTTGTTTTCTTAAAAGGTCTTGGACATGGCTCTGCAAAAGGATGTAGACAAGAGTACCAAGAAAGCACTGACTCGAGTGATTGTAACCCGAGCTGACACAGATATGAAGGAGATCAAAGATGATTACCATAACCAACATGGGGTTTCTCTATCCAAGAAAATTGAAGACACAGCTCATGGGAACTACAAAGATTTCTTGCTCACTTTGATTGCAAGAGGTGGATAATTGAGAAGATGGGATTTGAAAAAGGGTTTTCTGGGATGATATAAAGATTTATTGGGATATTACTATATCCTCTTCTGATTGATTCTTGATCTTTTTTTCATTTTGAGGCATGTGTTCTTGGGCTAGCTAGTATGAGTATTTGTTAGCAAAAACAAATTGTTAGCTACCATTTAATAATTTTCTTTTATGGTTAGTTGATTGTCCACTTTGACACAATAATAAGACAGTTCAAATTTCTTAACTCTTCTACTACTTTAAACAGATCTGCTAAACCGCCGATTTTGGCAGCCCCTTTCTTGGCCAATGGGTCAGGTCATTCATTGGGCTCATTCCCAATAAATTCCAGGATTTTATTGCACTGTTTCAATTGTATTTGAGTTTTCGTTGGGCTGCCACACCCATCTTTTTTGCTCTTTCTTTGATGTACTAAATCTCTTTCCCCTTTCCCTTGTATTTGCTTAGGAAAAAACAAAAATTGTTAAGGCCTTAGATCATAGGTATAATTGCCATATCATGCACCTTTTTATAGATGCCCTTCTAGACAGAACTGGGGGGGCCGTAGGGCCATGCTCCCTCCCCCGGTTTTAAAAAATATCCTTTGTATATATATATATGGACTTAAAAATTAAAATGGACTCTCATTCATACTTTAACCCTTTAGATAAAAATTTTAATTCCGTCCCTTTGTCCAAAACAACCAAGTACTCCTTATGAAAAACACTTGACACAAATCAAGGTAAACATACATTGTCACACTCAATGAAAATTCAAGACAAGACTGCAAGGAAAGTAAAGACCCCAACAACAACAAAGGCCAACTGAGAACACCACCATTGATAACATAAAATTCTAAAAGGTTCCCCCATATATATATAGGAAAGAATGATCTCAATCAATCTTCCTTCCCTAGCAAAGTAAGGAGGAAGGCCTTGTAATCCCCTGAAGTTTCCTTGGCCACAGCATGATCAAGGGAAACACTGTTCCTCTGGTAGTAAAGCTCCTTGATGCCATTCAAATCTCTCTCTGCCCTTGTAACTATCACTCGAGTGAGTGCCTCCTCATCTGTTCCAACCCCTTTGATTGCATTGCGCACCAACTGCACCATCAAGGAAAACTATATATCACATGTTCTTCGATTCAATTTGAAGGAAAACTTTGTCAAAGAAATTTACCTTTTCAAAATACTTCTTTGGATCATTGATGCAGCGAATTGCAGTGCGCAATGCCTTTTGTAAATCACTATGAGGATCACCCGACAAATTCTTGGTGATGGAAGTGTCATGTTCATCTTTGTAGCGGTTGAAAATAGCCCTGAGCTGTGTCTTGCTCCTTGTGCTCAGGATCCTGGTGACTTCTTCATGATTAAATGCTTTGTCTTTGATAGCATCGTGAAGAATATCAGCTTCAGATTTTGCTAATCTTTCATTTACCTCATGCCCATCATACCGATAAGCACTTACTAGGGCAACCAAGAGCTGTGACAATGACCAAAAACCACCAAGTCCAATGATTAATCATATATGATCATCAACTTGTAATAGTTAAAATTGAATCATCTTAACTTCATATATTGGGCATACTTAAAATTTAAGAGAACGTTTAGAGTGCTACAACTTTTACTATAATTCTTTACAAATTCGGGTGTCAGTCCACCGTTTATGAAAAATTAGTATCACCTAATATTACACATTTTAATGGTTAATGTGATAAGTGTTACGTAGACTGTTACATCAGTTTGTAAAAGTGATATGTGTCATGTGACTATCACCAGAGATGGAGGCAGAGTTTAGTATGGATAGAGGCCAAGGGCCAATAAATTGTGTTGCTAGGGGCCGATATACAAAAAAAAAAAAAATTATAATTTCCCTTATGAGTTGTGGCCCCGCCCCCCCCCTTTCAATTCCTCTGTCCCCAACTATCACGTTGCGTCAAACCACATTTTGTAAGAGACTTGTAATACCCATCACAATACTCTAAACTTTATTCTATGAACTCTCAACATTTTTTCTCTTAGACCAACTTGAGCTCTTATAAGTGTCCATCTGGTTTAGAGATTTCAATACGTGTTATTTGACCCAAAAAAAATATATATATAGCAATTTCAAAATGCAAGTATGAAAATATGATTTTTAAAAACGTAATCAAGCGTTCCGTAAAATCTTTAAAAAGCGCACCCCTTAGCTTGCCCGTTCCACGAAAACATGATTTTTCTACATTTTCAAACCTATGTACTCCTAAACATGACACTTTTTTCTGCAATGTAGGTATTTTTTAGTATACTTTATATAAATCTCTCACAAAATGAGGGTGATAATTAATTAAGTTAAAATCAAGGGCAAGAAGCTAAACATATATGCATGCCTGGCGCAAATCCCCGGTGGTATGGGCAGCCACATCTTCTTCCAAGGAACGCTTGTAGCGGCTTTGGTAGGCTCGTCTCACCACCAAGAGCTCTTCAGGAGAAAGGATGCATGAAATTTCAATTATCACATGATAATTTGACTCAGCTTTCCTAACGGCTACATTTGCCAAAACTGCATCTCTGTCTGCTGGATCCAATATCCACCGGTACACCGCTTTCTATCATCACAAAAATGTCCAAAACAATTGCAACAAATTTGTTAAAAATGAAGGAAAATGTGAATTATATGAACAATTATTTAATTGTTTTCTCCAAACTAGATTCGAGGAAACTCAGTCTATTAAACCAACATCTGTTTTTAAAGCATGTTAATACTTAGCAGACTGGATTAGATGAATTTTCTCCGACCCAATTAAAAAAAATAAAATAATAATAATAATAATAAAAATAAAAATAAAAATAAAAATAAAACTGTATCCATGTGTTTCAATCACATGTTAACACGTGTCAAAAAGTTGTAAAATAGCATGATGATGTTACCTCAAAGTCTCCGGACAGCTCATTCTCAAGACGCTTGACAAGATCTTCTTCATAAAGCTCCTCATAAGCTTGCCTGATTTGCTTCCTTTGAGTTGCATTTCTATGTCCGAGTATCTTGATTATTGCCTTCTCATCAGTTCCCCATCCTAACAAGTCATCCACACACAAATTATAAATAAAGGAATACTAGAAGGGTCAATACTGTCTACTAGCACTATTCAATTAATTTGCCTCTTCATATATAACATATAAGCAGCCATTCAGAAAGTTCACATAATCCAATCACAAAGTGCACTTAAGACTCGTCAAACGGCCACTATAGTCGTCAAAAGGTGTAGTTCGAGTGATCAAACTATCTCCAATGGCCACCCCGATCATTTATACACCACTTCTTAGTTTGCAAGCCTTTTTTTCTCTACAACGGGCGACCCAAATCATAGTTATTGCATCCCGTGGAGTATCTAGGTATTGCTTCAAATCCAAATCCAAATTCACATAAACCCTAATATGCATGTGTGTGTATTTCATAAGACAAAACTACATATACATACAGCATATATATTATGATGCTATCAAAGGCATAAAGACACTTGATTATATATTCATGAGAGCCCATCAAAATATACATGTTCTATGCACTTAATACACAAAATGAAAAAGTAAACCAACTAGTAATCTCACTCAACAAATGGAAAAATAATTTACTAATTAATAATTAAATGAACAGAAAAATTAAATAGCAAACAATTAATTTAACCTTGACAAGCGTTTCGGAGAGCTTGTGCATCTTCGTGAACAGAAGCATCTTCAGCAACAATGATTGTTGCCATTGTTAATGTGAAGGAGATTTCTCTGTAACCCCACTATTTATGTTTTGAAATCAGTGCCAACTAAGGAAATTTCCTGCCTCCTTGCCTAATTAACTTAGGAATCAAACATGTGTTGGCACTTATTCATAGTACTTAATACCGTACGCTTTAGTTGGCTTTGGTTATGATATAACTAATATGTAGTGTACCTTTCTGGTTTTGCTTGGCACCATTATATTCTTTACCATAAACAGCCATTGATTAAATGAGTCTCTAACCTGGCCTATGTGAACTGGCTTGGCGTTGGATTCGTTGGGATTGAGACACGTGTCTTTTGTGTCTTCTTGTGAGACGTGTCCTAATCTTAGCTGATCCAATTTCAATTGGAACTGAACTTAAGCCAAAATTAACCGGACTCGACTCAACTAGCAGTATTGAGCAAATGCACAACTCATGATTATAAATAAAATGTAGAGTAATGTTAGAAATCACGTACGCTTTAATCTCATGTTACTATCACACAATGCTGATGTGACATTATCAATCAGCCCTTGAATGTATATATATATATATTTTTATCAAACATTGGTCTAAGAGATAATCATAGTGAAATAATTATGGAATAAAAATGTATTTCTAGCCGAACTCATCAAATGCAAAGCCCTTTTGCGCTTCTTGGCTTGACGATCATTAAGATTTGTTAATTAAACATATGCACATGCTTGAATCAAGGACAATTAACTAAAACAAAACATGCTATGGAATTTTCAAAGCAAAGTGAAAACCTCGATCACCCTATATATATCTATCATCAATGTATCGATCAGTAAATGACTAAATTAACCTTGAAAAGCCTTCCGGAGAGCTTCTGCGTCATTTGGGATTGATATGTTTTCTGGAGCAATTAGGGTAGCCATCGATGCTTCTTTTCTCTATAGTGAAAAAAGTTCTCTATAATTCTTCTATTTATAATATCATTCATGCATGTTCCTTCAACACCTCAACAAGCTAAATGGCTAATTAATAATAATATCATGTATTTTATAATATCATGTCCAGATTAACTTAATCAAAATCTGACCTTCACCCACTTCCCTTTGTAAAGTACTCGTGCTTAGGTGTGCTTAAGTTGGCTTTAATTCATCTATAATTAATGTATTAGGTCTTAGCAATTTCTTGATAGGATAACGTTAGGGACCGTTTCTTTATTCTTTTTTTATTCTCCAAAATTAGTGTAATTTTTGAAATCACCATTGAATTTGTCAAATGATGATTTTAAAGGTTACATCAATTTTAAAATAATTAAAAAATGGTCCATAGCATTACTCGGATACAATACTTTGGACGATTGGCCCTGCCTTAGTTAATTGGCCCCTAGTTAATTTTATCATAGATGCCAGGCCACCTCATTTTACAAGAACAAAATTTTCCTTGCAAATTTTGGTAGCACAATTTTTTCAATATTAGCATTCTATCCAATTTTAACATCTTAACTTTTTTCGAAAATGTTAGATGAGTCAACGAAGAACATTAAAGCATTAAGTAAGTTGATATAAAAAAAAAATTAAAAAAAAAAAAAAAAACTAATTAATTAATTAAAATATTCAGATCATCCACGTACATCTTTCTGGAACTTCCTTTTTTTTTTTTTCCTACCATTCCACAACTACCCACTTTCATCCCCTGCAGGCACGCACGTATCATAAAGATGGCTCTAGGTTGTTCAACTATATAGTATATACACTTCCTAGTTATTTTTCTTTTCTTTTTCTTTTTTTAATCTTTGCTCAATTCTGATACTAAAAATTTTAAAAGAGTAATTAATGCTCTAAAGAGGACTAGATTAATGCTCTAAAGTATGATGTGGCTTTTAAAATTTCTATAGAATTTGTGATAATCATTACTGAATTTTAATCTATTGGTAATTTTAAAAGTCACATCAGCAAATAGAGCTAAATTTTCCCTTATATTTCTTTGATTTTATTATTATTATTATTAGAAATGTCGATAATAAAAACAACATGGCGCGTAGTTTAGAAAATAAAAAGGTGTTTTTTTTTCAGTTTTTTGTTAGTTAGAACAATAATATTTAAACGTTAATTTCATGTGTCGACCCTCGGGGATTAAGAAAGACAAGGGATGAATATTCAAGCTTCTAAACCACCATTTCATGAGATGTAATCAACATATTGTGATACCCTTTTAAGGTTTTAAGAAATTAATTAGATTCGGAACTCGAGCCGTTGAGATAAAAACATGTTTTATAACAGAACATAAAGAATATATGTTCTCAACATATCGATTCAGTAGTTTCAATTAGAATTGAACCAGAGCCAAACACGAAAAGAATACATTTAAAATCAAGCCAAAAACAAACCTATATATATATATATATATATATATATATATACATGCAAAAGTTTACGTGAGTATATATAGAGAGAGAGATTACCTTTGCAAGCCTTTTGGAGAGCTTCAGCATCTTCAACAGGAGAAAACTGGTCAGGAGAAATGAGGGTAGCCATTAATGTTAAGCTTTTGATGGATTTTCTTATGATCTAGAAGAGATGATAAATGTGAAGGAGTCCCTGTCAATGGCCCTCCTATTTATACTACCATATATGCTTAACATCAAAATTAACGCCGGGTCACGATGTTCATGTTTGGACATTTCTTTCCATGTGAAGAACAGGCATTCATCAACACCTCTTCATCATTTTTTATTCCTTCCAATTATATATTATTAAAAATAAAGACGTTTCGGCACTTTGTGATTGTAGCTTCAAAGTTTAAAAAGTTGCAATATTAGGTTTCCATGTTTTAGAAGTTTAAGGTTAAATTTAACGATAAACTGGTTAAATGTCCTCTATACCCATGTAAAACTAATAAAACTATGAAATTATCCTTAACTAAAAATAATTAAAAAAAAAAATGGAACCTGAAGCTTGGCCGTGGCCTGTGGGTCACCAGAAGTCACCATGCATTGCAATTTTTTTAACAAAAAAAAATTAAAACATGAGTATTTTGGATATTTTAATGTTCTTCATTAGAATTTAACAAAAAAATCTTAACAGATGAATGATATTGCAGACTTTTAAAACATTGGAACCCAATATTGCGACTTTTTAAACTTTAAAAATATGATCGCAAAAGTATCAAAACATCCGAGAATAAGTCTTAAGTCATGAAGTTTTCCTAAAGAAAAAGAAATCAAAGTATATATATGCATTGTACTTTGATTTTGGTAGAGAATTCATAATCAATGTGCTAAGTGTTGGCATTTTCTGTTTGTGAGATTTGGAATATGTTCCTGTTACTACTTTAGCTTTATTTTACTTCACACCTTTTTTTTTTTAATTAATTAAAGAAAAAAAAGCTAGTACCATGTATTTGTTTATGTTGCTCAAAATCCAATATGATCTTTGAGTTCACATTTGATACATGATGAAGGAAATCAATTTATTATATAAACTGCATATTAATTATATATATATATATAGGACGTCCAATATATATTCACATTGTACTATGAATCAAGAAAATCGTGCATATTTATTAGAATATTAATTCAATTATTAAATTGATATTTTTTTATCAATTTAAATTTTTGAGATAAGTGTTAATTAATTATACTGTTAATTCTGTTCACACTGAAAATAGTTGATTCGATGGCAAAATTAACTAATTAATTACATTTAGTTGTGAATCAACAACTCTACGGATGGATCGGAACAAGCAATAGAAATTAAGCATCAAAGCATTGTTTTTCCCAACATCGTAACGAGGAAAAGAAAATTGAAAGAGACAAGATGGTCTTGAGACCACCCAATGTCTTTTTCAAAGTATTATTTAAAAACTCACCGTTTTGAGCAGTCTGTTCTTTCTTTTCTTTTTTCTTTTTTAATTAATGTACTTTCGAAGGTCCTAGGTTTTATAATAAATGTCACAGTTTTAACCTAGGAAGGTATAGAGTGCTGAGTCATCACAATTTTATATGGTAGAAAATAAATAAAATGAATATATATATACACCCACCTCTTTGTCCTCTTCTAAATCCAGACCACCAAAGAGATCGAGCCAGTAGGGAGATGTCACTTGGGTTGGTTTGAAATTAGTGACAAGAGACTTTTGTTATTAAGTGTCGGATTGGTGATAAGTCGTTGAAAAACCGACGGCCTTTGAGAGATTTGGGACACTTTCATACTCAAGTATTAGAGTGTTTGAAAGAATAAGTGAATAGAGAGACTTTGAGAAAGCGTAATGGATATAATTTTTTTTTTTTTTTTCAAATAAGGGAAACCAAGGCACGGGAAAGCGTAATTAGGCATTTGATAAAGTTTTTTTTTTCAAATTAAGTTATTAAAGTTTTTTTTTTTTTTTTTTTGATGTAGGTTATTAAATTGGTATTTATTTTTAGAATATGTAATTCTTACATATATTTTTAATAGGATTAAGGGACATGCGATTATCACGTGCATATTAAAGATGCAAGTAAGAATCGTATGCTCTAAGAATATATGTTAATTTAATTTTTTTTTCAACCCAGTTTTTATTTTTTAAAAAAAAAAAATTGTCCTTAAACATTTAGGTTTGCTTAATTACTATGAAATTGGAATATTAATTAAAAATAAAAGGGGATCTTTGAAGATGATCATCCATAAAGGTTCATTTATGGTGCTTGATGACACACTTACACTACAACAAAACTGGGAATTTAGTGACATGTCTATAGTGTATGTTTTTTTTTTTTTTTATCAAATGGATTTAGTGACATGTCTACAGTGTAAATTTTTTTCAAATGTCATCAATTGGTGACGTGTTAAACTTGGCACGTCACCCCAAAAAAAAAAAGTGACAACGTGTCAAAAACATCACGTCACCAATTCAATTTCACACATCACTAAAGTCCTTTCTAATCGCATGATTTTTGACCTGCCAATCACGTCGCTATTGATACGTCACCACCCCATTAGTGACGTTTTTGGGCCTTAACAAGTCACTAATGGGTAGTCATTAAAAATCAATTTTTTTGTATTGTTAATAATATTTTGAATAAGTAATGCTATATAGCACACCATCATTTCATCACTATTTCACTATGGTTATGTAGTCTTGTCAATTCACTCTTAGATTAGTCATCTTTAAAAGAAAATGAAAAAATAAAAATAATCAATGATGGATTGACAATGCAACGTCGGCATAGTGACACTACAAAAAAATGCTCAAATAGTGACACCTTAATAGTGTCACTATTTGAGCGTCACGTTTTTTTTTTTTTTTAATTTTTAACCAAAAAAAGTCACTTTTTAAAAGGCAATGCCTAGAATGCGATGCTTCAACGTCGTCAAAATATAAGGGGTCGCATGAGATAGTAGTGTGGTATATATCATTACTTATATTGAATTATTTTTTAGCTCAATATCCTAACCAACTCAAATGGGAAGAAGCATCTTTTTCTTAATTGTGCAGCTAACATAAGAGACTAGGTTTTCTTTTTAAATTGGATTCGAGAAATTAATTTACTCTATTAAATTAATATTTGTCTCTAGAACACGTGATTATCACATATATTTTCTAAAAATAAATGAGTGAAATACATGTTACGTTAATCTTATTAAAAATATATATAAAAATTACGTTCTCTAAGAACAAATATCAATTTAGTATTAAACATTAGAGACATCAATCATTCAATTGTTTACAAACTCCATTAGTGAGATGGGTGTGAATAAGTGAAAAGAAAATTATTTGATAATCGTGGTTTCATCAATACAATTGGCCCAGCTGCTCGTTATATGCAGGCCGTATTTGGTGCTCTCTGCTTGGTGTTTTTTCGGCCTAATAATATTGGGTAGGTCAAAGGTTGGTAAAGCTGGTTTATGGATTTCATCACTTTTTTTTTTTTTTTTTTTAAAAGGCGAAATCATGATTTTTTTTATTGGGGAAAGCCAAAACATGAACGAAGGCCAAGCTTAATTTTTACTAGCCAAAATATATATATATATATATATATATATATAAGAAAATTTTCATACCGTATGCCCTAGAAGTATTGACTTTGTTTGATAAAAGAATTTCCCTTCTCTCTTTTGTTTCTTTTATCAAAACATAAAACGTTCAAAAACTACTTTCATTTTTATGTTATATCGAAACGTTTTTTCAAATAAAAAATAAAAAATATCTTCTAAAAAGCATGAACAAACGTGAGAATATCACTAGAAATTGGCTTAAAAACAAACATATAATTAGGAGTTCACAAAATTCTTACTGATCTTGGCTGAAGGCCTGTGACTGGTTGTATAATCGGATGTAGACAAATAAGGCAGAATTAGATTATAAATGGATTTGATCAAAAAATTTAAGTTATTGTCACAACAGCGACTCCATGGCCCAATGGATAAGGCGCTGGTCTACGAAACCAGAGATTCTGGGTTCGATCCCCAGTGGAGTCGTCTCCTTTTTTGTTTTTTTTTTTTCCTTGCACCAAACAATCTATAAAGTGTCACAGACTAATAGCCCAAAAAGAGCCTGAGAAAAAAACAAAAGAAAAAAAGTGGGCCGAGCCCAAAAGAAAAACCACATTGAATAAAATATATCTATTTTTGTTTTGATTTAATTAAAATATATATTTAAATGTTCCTCCTGCTGCAAAGTGTTCACTACATTTTTTTTTTTTTTGGAACCAAAGTGTTCACTACCTAATAATTAAAGTATGTAAACATTGAATACTCATATTTTACCCTATGATGTAGGTGCATCTATGCTTTATCATAAAAAGAAAAAGAACACTCCATCAGTCCATCATTATGAAGTATGATAATGTATTGAGGTGTAAAGCTTTCTAGTTCTCAAATTCTCTCCCGTTCAAGTAAAATAGCTATTTTATAGCCTAGTTTAGATTTCACAGATTTAAAAGTGCAAATACTGTCACATCATTTAAAATTTTAAAATAATTTAGATGCGACAAAACAAAATCTTAACCGTAAAAAGAGATTTTCTTATTTGAGGCTATACAAAATTAGAAGTTAACACTTACATAATTGCCAAGTGCCCTCAGTTTAAAAAATCCTCACCTCCCACCCCTTGAAGTTGTTTGGTAGCAATGACTTTTTAAAATTTTTGGAGAAAATGTAAATACATTAGGACAATTTTTTCTCCTAATTTAGTCTACAAAATTGTATTGTGTCTTTTAACTTAGACCACGTGAGAAACACTTCTTTTTTTTTTCTTTTTTTTTTTTAATAATAATAAAATATATTAAAAATGCTTGAATTTTTTATATTTTTCTCCAAACTAGGTCTAAAGAAATTGAATTTTATATAATATATTATATTTGTCTTTTGATATTTTTATAGAAAAATGTTACACAGAATCCTAAATGCTTGCTATAAAGTACTGATTAAGTGATGAGACTGAAAATAATAGAAAATAATAAGCATAAAGTACATATGTCATTATGATTAGAATCACAATAGTCTCTTTTACTCTTTTTGTCTAATCTCTCACTTTCTTTTCCCATCAAGATTTCTATAACAATTTTCATTTGATTTGATTTTTTTAATCCTTCCGTGAAAAATGAGTAGAAAGGAAATATTTGAGGTTCACTAAGAAAAACACCCTTTTGGCCTCGGTCAATAGAATATGATCATTTTCGTTTCAAGTGAAAATATAGAAAATTTATTTCACGGTCAAGATTTTGTTTTGTTACATCATTCATTCAAAATTTTAAAATGACATAACAACATATATAACATTAAATTTGTAAAATATAATTTGGACCATAACATGAATCATTTCCATTTCATTTGAAATTGAGAGAATCATGATTATTGGATGGCCAATTTTTTTCATTTGAATTTGCTTAACTAAATGTTAAATCAATTATGATTGAGAAAAAAGAATATGAGTAATGCTACACACTGCACTTTTATTCTACTTTACTAATATGACATTGTTAATCAGTATTTGATTTCTAATCCAAGAGCTGATTGCAATATCATATGATTCATAATTTCATATCAACATTAAAAAAAAAAAAAAAAAAACAATTGTGTCAATATATAATATTTCTCAAAGAAAGAATAAAGGTAGGATTATAGGGTCTAAGCCAAAGTCAAAAGAAAAATCACGAGCATGGGCACAAAGGCACAATCACCCACATAAATAATCACAAAAAACCAACCCTAGTGTCCAAACAACTTGGATAAACATTGCACTCAACGCAACACTCTCGGCCCACTATCGGCCCACCTGAGAGCGACCTCCAAAACCACCTCCACCACGATCGAGATCCACCCATGGGGCCCACCACCCAAATGAAACCCAAATGAAATGAAATTCAAATCTGTGTTCGCCCAATCACGTTTAAGCATTAGATCGCCTTCTCCTAACCACAAATTCAGATACGCATTAACACGTGTCGCACAGTCGACCAATCACGACGCACGTGACATCACGTGCTCGGTGGCCCCACCACTACCATTTTTTCTGACTCTGTGACTCTTTGGAAAACTCCATTTTACTGTGAAAAAACATCTTAGCTTGCCGTTTGAAAGAACAACAAATTTACAGAAAGTACAAAGCAAGTTCTTTGCCTGTTGTTGGTTGCCTGTGTTCGGTTTCTGTAGGCTCTGCACGTGGCTTTGGTCTGGAAATTTGATGCTATCTCTGTAATTTTCTTTCTGGGGGACTTGGCAAATGTGCAAGACAATCAACGTGCGAGGCTATGAATTGGGTATTGGAATAGAGATTTTCTCCGGGATTTTCAGCAATGTTTGATTGGAACGACGAAGAGGTAACCCAATTCTTTTTTTTTTAAAAAAAAAAAAAAAGAAAAAAGAAAATTTCAAAGTCCCAGATTTTTTATTTGTTTATCTATGCACATGTGTTGGTTCTTCTTGTGTGAGTGTTGAAATGACTGTATGTATGAGAATTTGAGCTTAAGATGTGAACTTTCTCTCTGGGTTATGTTCAGATTGTTGTGTTCTTGTTGTGGAATGGTCTCTTTCTTTTTTCTTTTTCTTTTTTTTCTTTTTTTTAATTTTCCTAATATTTGTGAATTTGTGTGGTACTGCTGAAATAGATTTGGTTGTTGTTTGTTCAACGAATTAACACAAAGTTCTAAATGCGTTTATGTTCTATTAAAAAGTTCATTGTTTGCTAAAAGGAATTAGAAAATTTGCAGAATTATGCCCCTTTTAGCTACTGCCGAAAACTTTGAATAGTAAATAGTCAAGCAAAAATCCATTGGATTTTTTTTTTTTTTTTTTCATTTTTAGATTTTTCTTTATATTTAGTAAAATTTTAAACGAAAGAATCCACATAGATGTTCACCAAATTAATAGGGGGAGAAGCCGAGAATAGCGTCAGAAACTAAAACATTAGGTGGTGCTGCTTGTTGAAGAGATTGAATGTGGGGAATGTTACAATGGTGTGAACTTGTCCGTCTCTTGGAAATAGAATCGCGATTTCACTTGACTTTAAGACAGTAATGAGTTTCTCTTAGGTTTAAATGGTATTTCAATGTGAAAAATAGGAGTTGAAGTTAGTTTGTATGGTGCAGGGAAGAGTCCTTTGATGGAGTGAAAGCGTCATGAAAGAACAAGGATTGGCTGGACTGGAGAAATAGAATTTCTGAAAGTGATATTCCAATAAAAAAAGAAATTTATTAATTATCAGAAGAAATCTCATATGGAATATTGCACTAAGTGGAATCATAGGGAACATATTGAGCTTTGGTGTTTTTAGGGACAAAAAGACTTGACCAAGACGCACCCGATGGTGTAATAGAATATTCTTGCATCAGTACTGACATCACTGTCTCCACAACCACTGCCATTCCTTAAGGAAGTTCATTGTATCTTCAGATCAGACTCTGAGGTTGTGTTTTTTCCTTCTTTCTTTGTTTATTTGATGGATTCCAAGGATTCAACACATTGATCTAAGGGAAAAAGAGACAGGAAGAGAGGAGGGTCCTAAAAAGCAACTGGGAAGAGATAATGAACAGAAGAGGGGCGGGAAGAAAGGAGGGTGATATCTTCTTCTCCATTTACTTTTCCCTACAGTTTCCCAACTTGGTGTCTTTCCATTTTCCACAACAATGGCTTTAGCCATTTGTATGCTTTATTGCTTCCCACTATGTCTAACCTCCAAGCCTTTAACCCATCTTTTCTCGCATCAGTTTCATTGGGATTTGCAGCCACATCTGTCTCTTTTATCTCTTTACTATTGATTCACTTGTTGTGTTCTTAAGGCATTTGACATCTCTATGCCTAAGTTCAATACAGCAAATGCACATATAGGTCTCCATTGTATGCTCAAAAACTTCCCCCAAATTTCACACTAGAGCATATCTCTAGTTTTGATTGCATTAAAGATCTCTTCTATTTCCTATACATAAATTGCTTCCATGGCTGTCCATTGGTTATTCAAGATTCATGCCACTGTTTTCTTTCTTCCTGTTGTCTTTGGAAAATCTTACCTAATTTTGAATAAAGCTAGTGTCATCAGTTCTTCTAAGTAAAAAAGTTTATCACACCTTTATCCTGTTCGTCTGAATAACAAATTTCATCAAACCTTTATCCTGTTCATCCGAACGGCAAATTTTCCTTAAACCCCTCCATACAACCACTTTTACCCTAGACACCATCTATCTTCAATTTCTTATGTTGTTGAACAAAGTTCTCTAATACATGCTGATGAGGTTTATCATTAAAATGAATCCCAGATTAGCAATTTTCTGGTCTATCTAGCCACGGGGCACCATGGGGTCTTCCATAGGTTGGGGAGCATTGCGTCTAATGTGAAGCACACAGTAGGAGAGGAATGATAGGGTCTTCCAACTTCCAAGGCAAGGGCAAGTTGACAGGGTCATCATAATGAGTTTCATTGAGACCTTATTTGATTAGGACTTGGTTCATCTTTCTTTTGGAGTTTTGGTTCTTTTTCAGATTCATTGACATCCTCAATTTCAGGACAAGATTTGTTGTTATTCTTCTTCTATTTTCTTTCTTTTTACTTTCTTTAGTGGTTCCCTTTTGTATCTGTCCTATGTACTTATGCCCGTCTGGCGCTTATAAATTTATTTATGAAAAAAAAAATGGAAAGTTACCTTCCAACAACCCAAATTCACCAAATGCTAATTTTTTTTTTCCTGATACTTATACAGATAAGTTTGGCTTGAATCATGGTGAATATTAAGACTTTATTAATGTCCACAATGTTTTACAGAAATAATTCCATACGATATGTGAAATTGCTCTTCCGTTCCCTTAATATTAATTATTGTAAAAAGATCCAATTCTTCAGTTAATACTATTTTCTTTGGTTTTGCTAGGCTCTTCAGTTAATACTATCTTTATAAAATGTGTTTTCACCACCATAGTCAATGGCCCATGGGGATGATTTTTTAGTGCAGGGTCCTCTCTCACCTTGGTAGTAGCTTGGATCGTACTTTTTTAAGTATGCTTAAAAAGTGCTCCTTCAAACAGCATGCAATATCACACTTTTGAACCATGCCTTTCTGGAGGTTTTTGAATTTTGATCTTTGAAAACATAAACAACTTTTAACACCAGCCATGTTTTTTCAATGTCCAACTAAAAATTTGAGGTCCACATTTTGAGTTACGATTATTATTTAAGTTCCTGTTGGTACCCACTGAGAAAGATTAGAACTCCAGAGGGTTTTATGATACTTAATCTGAACCAATAGATAGGTTATAGAAAATCTTGCCCTAAAGATTTTTTTTATTATTAATATTTTATAAGTGAGAATGCCCTAAAGAAATTATTTTCTGAGAGACGCCAAAGGTGAAAGATGTGTTACTCTTATATCTGGCATATATCGTAAAATACATTTGTCACTGAAAAATGAGATCATTGCAAAAACTGGGGCACCATCATCATCATTCCCATTTCGTACTAAAAGTCGAACTGCCACTTCACATGTAATCTTAAAAGTGACACTGTTGGTGTCATGACTCTTTTTAGATATAGCCCCATTTGGCATGATCGAGTTGCAGCTTCACTCGTCATGTAATACGAAGTGGACCTATTAATTCTAGATATGACAACACAGCATAAGTATTTTAGATCCTGTCACCATCTTCTACTTTGTTGGTCGTGAAGTATTGTATACTTATGCTCTAGTATAGCCTTTTGCTGCACTTTTTGTTTTTGCTTGCACAAATACAGCACTGCTCGCATAAAGTTTTGTTTACTCTTCAATTATTTATTCTATAAACTGCTCAAATAATTTGTATCTGTTTAGATGACATTGTTATTCTTGTCATGGTGATGCTTAAACTACGTATAATTTCAGCTTTCAAATATAATATGGGGTGAGGGTGCTGAGAGTGGTGACCATATTGTGCCTTATCCTGAGGCAAGTGAAGATTATCGCAACAAGAAAGAATGGAACCAAGACGCTGCTAACATCAAGCCTACTGAGCAGAGGACAGCGGGGTCTAAAATTGGTTTACATGGAAGGAAGCTGGAGAGCAGCTCTGACCTTGACAACAATGAAGATATTACTACTTCAGGATTTGGCATGGATTCGTGGCCTGATTTGTCCTTATCTAGTGCTGCCAAAACTGATCAGGATTCCATGGGTACTGAAGTATCTAACAACTTAACTGAAAGTAGCAAATATAATTCATCAAGAGGTAGTAAAAATATCAATTATTGGAATAAATTCTATGCGTGTGTGTGTGTACCCAACCGACAGACGGGGCATAGTTTGTAATTTGATCTTATCATTTCTAATGTAATTTATTTTGAAAGCAGGGACAGCTCAACATGATAAAGATGCTGAAATTTTTCAAAATACCCATGAAGGTAAAGAACAAGGTGATTTGGTTGACTATGACTGGGTTAACATTGGAAGCTTTGATGATCTCGATCGAATTTTTAGGTAATTGAAGATATCTGTTTCTTTCTTATCAAGACATTGTCTTGAAAATGTCCTGATAAGAGGATTTTTATTTTCCTCTCTTTTTTCTTTTCCGAACTTGACAAATGACCATGCTGCAGAAAATTATGTTACTAACGTTATCTAACAAAACGTGAGAATTTTCCAAATGTCATGGCCCCCTCATTTGCCTCAAATCATCCAAGTTCTTTAGCCGTAGAAATGAAAACAATAGAAGTTGAAATATAGAAATTAATGTGACAGTTTTTCTTGCTTGGATTCTTTTTTTCTTCCAAAAAGTGGAACTATTGTTAAAAGTTCATTCAACTGATTCAATATCGATTTTTTTTTTTTTTTCAATTTTATAATTGGTGTTTTCTGTTTCTTGGAGTTTGTAACATAATGGCTTAAGCTAAAAGTGCAACTGATCAATAAAAACATTTGACGGAAGAGCATGGAGAGCTTGGTTAACTGTGAAAAGATTCATAATGTTCCTTTACTTATTTTTCCTTTATTATTTTCCTCTTTCACTTGTATTCTATCCATCTGACTCAATATCCTCACAAGTGATGATTTTGCAGCAATGAAGACCCAATTTTTGGCAATGTGAGTCTTGGTGGTGCTGATGAGCTATGGTCTTCTTCTAAAGATGTAGCTAACTGCCCAGTAAAAATCTTCCCCACATCTGCGGATTCACCAAGTCTGGTGTCAGGAGAACTAAGGAATGCATCTGAGCAATTGGAAAATAAAACAGAATATTTGCAACACGATGACCTGTCATTTACTATTGACCACGGGGAAATCAATGATCTGGCACTTCATGATATGCAGAATGCACATGCAATCTCAGGTCATATGGAATATGCTGGAGGTAAAAGTAAGCCTATTGATAAGGAGCAGGTAATACAAGTTATTTTGCAGTGCAAAATGCTTTTCACTTAAACAAGTGAACCATAGAAATCACATTACTTTTGTTTGTCTCTTGCAGACAGATATCAACATGGTGGGGAAAATCTCTGCAACAACCTCTCGCCCAGCTGTTGAAAATGTTGTGAACACCAATGAGTTTATAAATAAGGTAAAGTTTCTTTTGAACTTCCAATTCAGCCTCATAATAGTATAGTACTTAACACCTAATCGAGCCTGCAATCCGCATTCAAGATTACTACTCAATTAATGTTCTCATAGGGTGGGCCTGCAAAATAATGTCAACTGACAATAGGCTTCCTAGTGAATATATTATATCATTTATGCTGCTTTACTAAATGTATTATCCAAGTGTTTTCTGAAACTAAGTGGAGATCCAGCATGGTGATTATAGTCGTCGAATTAGGTCCAAAGTTTCCTTTAGTTTGAATAAAAATCTGCATCTTCATGTAGCTTCAGCCAAATATGTGCTATATGATGATATTGCACGTTTGAGAAAGAACTGTTACCTGACTTAGTAGAATTTGGGTATTTGTGCAGTTTGAAAACATTCTGATATAAAACAACCTAGAGTAGGCTGCCAAGTGCATGATGTTCATGATGTAGAGTGCCTGAAGTAGAGTCTTCATTTGGTTTCTTGTTAAGACTGGAAAAGTGCTATTAATTAGTACAGTAGGAACAGTAGTGCAATTTAGCTTGTAATATCCCCATGCTGGATTTTTTTTTTTTGTGGCTCAAACTAATTATTTCCATCTTAGGAAGGTGTATTCCTAATGTATAAGAATCGTGTTTTAATGCATGTCTTTATTTTTTTTTCTTTCTGCATGCCTGACATCATACGTTCTGATGACTGCAAGTTTTGTTTACATTTATGTTACTCAGATTAATTTCCAATTCTGTAATCCTTTTTTACCCGAAATGTCTGTCTACTGTTCTCATTTCTTATTCATATAACAGGCTTCTAAGCAAACAAAATTGTCGAAAGGTCGGAAAAAGCCAGAGGCGAAGAGTGAGCAGAAGACATTGCCACATTTGTATGGTACCTGGTCTCCATCAGGAAACTCGTCTAGACAATTTGAGAACCAAGTGGCTTCCTCCATGCTACAGTCTCCTCCCTCTTCAATGCTCAATCAACAGAGGCAGATTCCAGGACCCAGGTCTTTGCAATACCAGCATGTTGCCAATCCATTTGTGGCTCCAGCAGCATACGGGAATGTCACAAATACATATCCTACCATGCCTGTGCTTGCCCACATTCAGTCTGCTGAGCGTAAGCATCAACCTTTGCTTTCTGCTTATGAAGGTTCTCCAGGTGGTGCAAATCCTGTTAGCAAGTCAGTGAAAACTCCTGTGCAACGTCTGACCATGACACCTCAAGAAAAAATTGAAAAACTAAGGAGGCGGCAACAAATGCAGGCAATGTTTGCCATTCAGAAACAACAGAAACAATTCAGTAATCAAGTCCCATCTAGCAGTCATGCCATCACTCAAATAGGTCCCACAGATAGCCAAAATCAGCACTTTGAGGAGGCTGATCTTGAAGTTGAAGATATAAACGCTCTTCCTCCTCTGGATCCTAACTCACCTATCGAACAAGATGATTCCAATACAGTCCCTGTGGCAATTGATGATTATTCAGTGGAGGACACAATACTTTACAGGCTTCAAGATATTATTTCAAAGGTATGCTTGACTTGCAAGGGGATTGGTTTCCTCACAGAGTAAGTTGGACTAGTTACAAACTTATGATAACAATGTTTTGCTACAGTTGGACATGAAATTAAGACTTTGTATACGGGATAGCTTGTTCCGGTTGGCTCAAAGTGCAATGCAAAGGCATTATGCTAGTGATACAAGCAGTACCAACAAAAGTAGCAGGGATGAACATGAAGTCCTTGCAAAAGAAGAAATCAATAGTTGTAACAGGTTAGTACACCTAATACAGTTATCATGGTCTATATCTTCAAATTGGACACCTCTTTTTCCTTTTCTATACATAGAAACAGTTCAATTTAACTATCATGTACTTATGTTGTTGATGATGTTTTTTTTACAAAAAAAAAAAAAAAAACAAAACAAAACAAAAAAACAAAAACTAAATTGGCTTACGAAATAAATATTATGAACCAAAGAATTCGATTTAGTGAACGTTACTGCTGCATTACTAACTAGGGTCAAAAGGAAAGGTAGACATCTGATGGAAAGGTGGTTGGTAATTTGACTTTGCTAAGAATGAGAAAAACTGTATATTCGCTAAGAGAAACTGTATATTCTTATTTCTCCCACTTTTGTTTTTCATTTGAATCTTTATTTCCCTTTATAGATAATTAGAATGATGATTACATAATGAAATTATTTAAGTCCTGATAAGATATCCTGATAACTCACCTACAGACAATGAGAAGTCTTGCCAATTTGCAGTTAATGAGAACTATTGGTATCTTGCATGCTCCTACCCCCATTGTTTATTAAAAACAATCATATTCTCATACTCATTCTATGTACCTCACCAATCCACATTTTAGGTGACATTTTTTATGGCCGGGTAGAAGAATTAGTCTTTTGATTACCTTATTAGAATGGAGAGAAAGTGATTGATATTGGAAGAAAATAAATGTACCAGTTTTAACTAAAACTATGGGCAAGATTTGTTAGATAATACAAAATTATTATTCAAGAAAGAGAAATTGAAACAGAGCCATAGGCTTTATGTGCGTGTGTGAGTTTGGAGAGAGAGGGAGAGATGACTTATATGACCCATCAGTTATGTGCCCAAAAGTCAAGAAGCCTTGAGGCAGGAGACAAGCTTAGTCAGTATAAAAGTACAAGTTTGAATGATATTTACAAGAACACTTTAAGACGTTTTTTTTAACTCGTTTTTTGTAGAAGTTGAATGTGACATATTCTGTACCTGGTTCCCCCACCAGTTTTCTGAAATAAACGCTTTAATGAATTCATTAATTGATTCCATCGTCTGCATCCTATGGTTCTTGCTCAAACACCTATTCTAAACTTTTGGTGAATCACATCTCTTTATTTACACTTGAGAGTTAAAATCTCCATTAAGTTTATGTTATTTGAGCATTGAAGAAGGTATTTGATAGAGAAGGTCCCACACTGGCTACTCGTGGACCCTAATACTTGTTCATGTACTAGTTGAATCTCTCCACCTTTTAGCTTAAATTCTTGGGTTGGATGCTCTAGAACAAAATTAGAGCCCAGTTTGTTTGTTACTGGACTCCATGTGCTTGGCTCATTTGCATCCATGTTTCTATATCTGTTGGATTACCACGTGGGATAAAGTGCTAGAGAAGGTACCATACTGGTGAGGTTATACCTTTGTACAAGTTCATTTACTAACTGGGCCTCTCCACCTTCCAGCTTAAGCTTTTTGGGCTGAATGCTTAAGAGTATCAACATTGCAGATTAGTTATGGTGTAGTTACAACCTTTTTGTGTTAGATGCCAAACTTATAATTATTTTGATATTTTCCTTACCTGAACCATATGGTATTGCAGGTATTCAGGGATGCCTGAGATAGAAACAGAGACCAATCCCATAGACCGAACTGTGGCTCATTTGCTCTTTCATAGGCCTTTGGAGTCGCCAGGAAAACATCCCGATACCCCTGAATCACCTATTTCCGCAAAGCTTCCGTGCGAACGCAAAGCAGCAGGCTTAGCGAACTTGCCAATGGGGTACTTGCTAGAGAGTTCAAAGAGTAAACATAACTTTCCTCACCAGGGATCTAAGAATTCTTGCCCATTGGCTGAGTCCCAACATGCCGATCAGTTTAAAAGCAGTCCTTGCATAGACACTTCAGAGAACGCTTCAAACAATGAGCCTGCAGATGGTGGAGCTATGGAGGTTGAAGCCTCTAAATGAATGGAGATATTTTTCAGAATTCTATTAGGGTAATTCCTTCCTTCATCTCTTCCACACCTATTGATATGCTTTCCATGCATAAATATATGGATTTACTGGTAACCCCTCGGTTTTCTTTTATTGTCAGCCTTTGGGATCTTTATCAAGTTTGGATTGTGGAACCTCAAACATCATTATAATGGAAGACCCTAGAAAAATTGTGCCCGTGCATGTTTCAAGTAGTATGTTCAATATAACTATGTATCTCTGTTTGAAGGTTGACTGGTCTGTATCCTTATGGTGATGAATGTTGAGTGTGTGATTTAATATGTAATATGTCTGATGCGTGAAAGAGCGGTACTACTTAATATCTTTAAGTCTTGGCAGATACATACATGCCAATTATGTGACTTTGGCCACTAACTAATATTCTGAAAACTTCATTAAGAAATTGTTGTGCTGTATGCTTATCATAAACATAGTCTCTTATGATAAGATCTTGATTTTGTTAGGATTCTGAATATATGACTGGTTTTGGAGATTCTTTTTTTTGTAGTTTCACCCTGCTATTACTTAAAGTTCAATTAATATTTTAGGCTTATCCTTGGTCCAGGAAAGTATTCAAACAAAATTTGAATAACACCATTGCATTTCTTCCAAGTTGAAGACCATAACATGCTTTGTTCATATTGAGTTGCTTCTATATCTTCTGTGGCTCACACATTTTGCTTGTATATTCTTTTTTTCTTTATTGTGGTTGTGAATCGCTGTGACATAACTAGGGCAAATGCATGCTGGTTAGTTCTGCAAAATTATATGGAATGTCTTTTGATAGCATGCCACTTACAGTTGTCAGAAAGCATTATCTTTTGTTGATGGCTAGAAAAGAACTGCTTCATTTGGAAGCCAATAAGGCTTCGGTTCTTGTGCCAATTGATACCAATAAACTTTTAATACTGAAAGAAGCGTTCATAACATATGATATAAGTGATCAAGCTCATTCAAATTTCAGCTGTAAAAGGTTCAAAAATTCTTAACACATGTGAGGTAAAACCTCATAGCAAGTCATCAATTGAATTGATATAGGTTTGTAGAAAAAAAAAAAAGTTAAGGACTAGTTTTCAGAGTCACGTAATTCTAGTTGTATAACCGTCTCTGGATTAATAAAGTCTTGTAAAAAAAATGATTAGTTAATTTTTTTGTCACATTATCTCAATTCTATAGTAATTTCAGATTAATAAAGGCTTGTAAAAATAAAATTAATTAATTAATTTTTACTGTTATAGTATCTCAGTCGTATAATACTAGTAATAGTCTTTTGATCAATTGAGAGCTTGCAAAAAAAACAAAATCAAAAAATCAATACTTAATTTTCACTGCAATTTTAGCTCAGTGAGATTATTAATTAGATTGGGTTTATATATTTTCCTACATGCTGCATAGCATTTGCATGTGGGAATTAGCTTGTTTGATTTGGTATAATTATTTAAAATAGAGCAATATTACAAACTCAACTCTTATACAACCCATGTACAACTAGGGTGATGTGTTGTGTTTATAAATCATTGGATCAACCTGTATTCAAAATGGTCCATTAATCCAATGGTTTATGGATATTCCTCATCAACCCAGTTGTACTGGAATTGTATAAGAGTTGAGTTTTTAGATTTACTCTTCCAACTGAAATGGAAAAGAGCCATTTTATAATCAAGATTTTATTTTACAAATCTGATGGTATACATGATGTCATGTAATAAATATGTTGTCATGTCATTTAAAAACACTTTCATTTTCACTTGAGAAGATCCTATTCCAGTTTGGTATGCTAAAATACGATACTTTGTCATTTTAAATTTTTAAATGATGTAGCATCATGTGCACAATTAGATGCTATTGAATTTAAACTATAAAATAGAGTGAAATGGAGATGATCCATATTCCCAATCCTTAAACTTAATATAAACGCAATAAATAAAGAGAGGAGAGAAGACAAACCTAGTTGTTATGATACTAAAGAGAGGAGTAATATTTTTTCACTCATTTTACATCAGCTGAAGTGAATGATTGACATGAGAAGCCACTAAAACACGTCATGACAGCCCGTGTGAAGAGTAATACTCTTTAGAAGAAAAGGGAAGTCGATTTGACTTTAACCATCACTTTTCAGCCGACTTTGAGTTGCACTCATCCTTTGCCTGATGGTAAGCACTTTGTCGTGAGTATCCTGAATCAGTTCAGGCCGCAACATCTGTCTCTCACCGACATTGTCCTAGTACAAGGGCGACTGACACTTTCATCCATAAAGTGCTTTATATGGCGGCATTCCAATAGTTGTCTGGTAGTTGTTGTTATAGGCGAACTCAATCAAAGGTAGGTATTGAATCCAACTACTACCCTTGAAGTCCATCACACAAGCCGCTCCGACTGACCTCCAACATTTGGTTAGTCCGCTTCGACTGACCATCCGTCTGTGGGTGAAAAGCGGTCATAAACTTCAGTTCCGTCCCCATCTCCTTTTGTAGACTCTATCAAAATCTCGAAGTGAATTAGGAGTCTCTATTCGAAACGATTGCTGATGGTACTCCATGTAGCCGAACTATATTCTAGACATATAGTCTTGCCACCTTGTCCATCGGGTCCTTAACCTTCATAGGAATGAAGTGAGCACTCTTAGTGAGACGGTCGACAACTACCCAAATGGAATCTTCTCCAGTGGGCACCTTGGATAACCTTAAAATAAAATCCATGGCAATCTCGTCCCACTTCCACTTGGGTACCATCAGTGGCTTGAGCATCCCTGCCAATTGCTGATGTTATGCCTTTACTTGTTGGGAGGTTGGACATTGCTCCACATATTTCGCAATGTCCCGCTTCATATTATTCCACCAATATAACCCCTTCACTTCCTTGTACATTTTAGTACTTCCTGGATGTACAATGTACAGGGAATGATGAGTCTTGCTCATAATCTCCTTCCTCAATCCTCCGCCCTCCGGCACACACTTGTTTGAAATTGGTGAGCAACCCATCGTCCTTAAGGCAAAACTCCTGTGCCTTCCTTTCTCCTAGCAATTGCTTGATCTTGGTACACTCAAGGTCCTCCAATTGAGCGGCTTTAATCCTTGCAAGCAACTCTTATTGAACCACTAGGTTTGACAAGTATGCAGGCACACCTTCCTCAACTACCTCCAGTCTCATCCTAGAGAATTCCAAAACTAGCTGGGGTTGGGAAATTCCAAGGGCGGCAAGCTCCATCGTTGATTTCCTACTCAACGTGTCCACTACTATGTTAGCCTTACCAGGATGATAGTTGATCTCACAATCATAATCCTTTATTAGCTCCAGCCACCCCCTATGCCTCATGTTGAGCTCCTTCTGAGTAAAGAGGTACTTCAGGCTCTTGTGATCCGTGTAGATCTCGCACTTCTCGCCATACAAGTAGTGCCTCCAGATTTTCAAGGCAAACACAACTGCTGCCAGCTCCAGGTCATGTGTAGGGCAATTTTTCTCATAAGCCTTTAGTTGGCATGAAGCAGAGGCAATAACATTGTCGTTCTGCATTAGTATGCACCCTAATCCCTTCTTAGAGGCGTCACTATACACCACAAAATTACTAGATCCTATAGGTAAAGCCAACACATGAGCAGTTATCAAGTGCTTCTTCAACTCTTGAAAACTCTTCTCGCACTCGTCCATCCAAACATAGCGAGTGTTCTTCTTAGTCAATGCGGTGAGTGGCCTTGACAGCTTCGAGAATCCCTCAATGAAGCGTCTGTAGTAACCAGCGAGTCATAAAAAAACTCAGAATCTCAAATACGTTGATTGGCCTTGTCCATTCTACAACCGCCTTAACCTTCTCCTGGTCAATTGCTACCCCTTCCCCGGAAATCACGTGTCTTAAGAAAGACACGTTATCCAGACAAAACTCGCACTTCTCAAGTTTAGCATATAGCTGCTTCTTTCGAAGCCTCTCTAATGGCTTCCGTAGATGCTCCTCATGCTCCTCTGGCATCTTTGAGTGGATCAAGAAGTCGTCAATAAAGACCACAGTAAACTAGTCCAAGTAGTCATGAAAGACTCTGTTCATCATGTCCATAAAGATAGCTGGCGCGTTAGTCAGTCTGAAAGACATGACCAAAAACTCGTAATGTCTGTAACGAGTCCTAAAGGTTGTCTTTGGAATGTCTTCTTCCTTCACCCTCACTTGGTAATAACCTAAGCGCAAATCAATTATAGAGAACACACACGCTCCTTGTAGCTGATCTAGCAGGTCGTCAATCCTTGGCAACAGGTTGAATATATGTTCTAGTGAACGTAGTATCAGCTCTTTATCCTCTTGCTTTGGACTACCCATCATGGTATAAGTCTTACCCGAGCCTATTTGGCCATAAGCAAATATACAAACCTGCCAAAACAACATTCAACATTAGATTAATTCAATTCAGTATAAAAGGCAAAACAAACTTTTGTAACATGTAATATGCAACCAAACAAAGCTAAAATTTTAGCCTAAAGTTACTTTATATCCATCAAGTGCGTTATGCGTCAGATCTGATATTTCTTCAAAAACATCTTTCTGAAGAGCTTTATCATCAAAAACTCTATCAAAAATAAAAGAATGTTTATGCCCTGTTGATATTAGGTACATTAAATAATACAATTAGATTTTTGTACTAAACAAGCTTGTAATGTTAAACAAAATAAATACATTAAATTTGAAATTTCATTGGGATCGCGTAACACTTTGTACCAAGTCAATGCCCCGGTGAAATGACGTTGTTAGGATGCTTTTACAGACATAGCATACATCAGTAATGTGATAATCATAACATGTATTGAGCGTGTCATACAGCAACATGTATTGAGCGTGTCATACAACAAATGAGTTTATCCATGTGCAAACAACGAGCCTCGTTTCATTTCCAAAAGTCGAATACATTTTTATATTTTTGTCCTAAATAATATGGATTGATAGCTTTACTCTTGCTTTGATTTTGGTGGTGATGAGTTTTACTATTTCACCTTTGAGATCTCGACGAAATCTTATCTTAGTCTACATTAAAGAAATATTAAAAGTCATCACCAACAAAATGAAAGAAAGAATAAAACATTCAATCTATATTATTATAAGTAATTGTGTAATGCAATAGTCATTATGTTTTATGAAATCATTTATATGTCATCATCGATATCTTAACAATTGTTTTTTACCGAGGTGATATCAAGAAAATTAGAGCTCACTATAAAGAACTACACGATTGAGATAATGCAACAAAGTATGATTTTTCAGCTATATCTAATGCAACAATATGATTTTCTTTTCTTTTTTCAAGTCAACTTGTAGGCGTGTGCCTTATTAATTTTTTTTTTTTAATTTAATCTATTAAATTAATATTTGTCTTTGTCGCATGTGATTTTTATATGCACACTTTTTTAAAATGTATGCCGATTTTTTTTTTTTTTTTTTTTTGAATAAAAGACCAACATATCTCATAGATCAAACCAAATGTTTCTCAAACAATACAAGTTCATGGATACAGCTGGGATAACCATCCATCCACAACTGATCTGAATCTAAAGAAAAAGCATGCTTAGCTAGACAATGAGCAGCATTATTTGCACTACGATTTACATGACAAATGCTCCATGAGTGAATCAAATCTAAACAGATTTTGGCTTCATTAACAAATTGGCCATATCTACCCAAGCAAATTCCTCCCTGCTTTAAGGCTTGCACAATTTCAAGGGAATCCCCCTCAAAAAAGACAAATTGAAAGCCCAATGAGACAACTACCTCAATCATTTTCCATGCTGAAATGGCTTCTGCAATACCAGGATCCACTATGAAAGGTTTAGTAGCACAAAAAGAAGCAATCACCTGACCACCAGAATCTCGGGCTACAAACCCCATGCCCATCTTCTGCTCTCGCTTACAAATAGCAGCATCCCAATTGATCTTGATTACATCTAATGGTGGAGGAGTCCAGCTTATGCAACTAATGACTTGTGGAGAACGAATAGAGCCACTTAGACGAACCTGTTCTGCAGAATGGAAGGCCTGCAATTGATCTCTTGCAAGAATGAAAATTCTGGAGGGTGAAATCAGATCCCCACCAAAGACAAAGGAGTTTCTCCTTAACCAAATTTGCCGTGCCACTGCAGCAAATAACTGAATCTCTTCAACCTCTAACCTAAGCAAGAGGGTTTCAAGAATATGTATAAAAGACACAGGAACAAAAGAACACTTGTGGAATTTTTTAGAGCATTCAATCCAAACATCCATTGCAGAAGGACAACTCCAGATAGCATGCTCCAAAGTTTCAACTTCCAGAGAACAAATGGGGCACAAGGAATCAGATACAATTCCTTTCTTGAACAGATTCAACTTAGTAGGTAAAATGTCATTACAAGCCTTCCACAAAAACATCTTAACAACACGAGTACCTTGAATATTCCAAATTTGATTCCATAATCTATCTAAGTTAGCAGATGAAGAACACATACCCTTCTCAGAAAACGATTTCTCCTTGGCAAGATGATAAGCGCTCCTAACTGAGAAATAGCCATTAGCAGTACCTAGCCAAACTAATTTGTCAGATTGGCTACGGGGGCAAATAGGCATACCACATATCAAACCAGCTTCTGCTACCGAAAACACCTCTTGAATAAGAGGTATATTCCACCAGTTAGTATTCATGTCAATAAGCGAGTCAACAGTAGCATTTTGAGCAAGAATGTTAATAGGAGACTGGACTAAAAAAGATGAAGGAGAGGGAATCCAACGATCATTCCAGATTTGAATAGAGTGCCCATCACCCACCCTCCAAAACATGCCTAGCTTAAGCAATTTCTTAGCATTCCATATACTTCTCCAAGCATAAGAAGGCTTGTATCCCAGGTTAGAGTTCAGAAAATCATCTTTGGGAAAATATTTTTCCTTCATAATAGTAGCAGCCAACCCAGTAGGATTATGTAAAAATCTCCAACCTTGTTTAGCCAATAAAGCTAGATTAAAGCACTCAAGGTCTCTATAACCAAGTCCACCTTTCTGTTTAGATCTTCCCATTCTATCCCAACTCATCCAAGCCATCTTAGAACCATTATCTTTATGCCCCCACCAGAAACTAGACATCATAGAATTAATGCTAGAACACAAAGCCTTTGGGAGTTGAAAAACACTCATAGTGTAAGTAGGGATAGCTTGGACAACAGCTTTCAACAATACCTCCTTACCAGCCTGAGACAAGAACTTCTCCTTCCACCCACTAATCTTAGCCCATACCTTACCTTGCAAGC
>NC_081541.1:44595774-44632059 GCF_901000735.1 Corylus avellana
ATCAACATTGCAGATTAGTTATGGTGCAGTTACAACCTTTTTGTGTTAGATGCCAAACTTATAATTATTTTGATATTTTCCTTACCTGAACCATATGGTATTGCAGGTATTCAGGGATGCCTGAGATAGAAACAGAGACCAATCCCATAGACCGAACTGTGGCTCATTTGCTCTTTCATAGGCCTTTGGAGTCGCCAGGAAAACATCCCGATACCCCTGAATCACCTATTTCCGCAAAGCTTCCGTGCGAACGCAAAGCAGCAGGCTTAGCGAACTTGCCAATGGGGTACTTGCTAGAGAGTTCAAAGAGTAAACATAACTTTCCTCACCAGGGATCTAAGAATTCTTGCCCATTGGCTGAGTCCCAACATGCCGATCAGTTTAAAAGCAGTCCTTGCATAGACACTTCAGAGAACGCTTCAAACAATGAGCCTGCAGATGGTGGAGCTATGGAGGTTGAAGCCTCTAAATGAATGGAGATATTTTTCAGAATTCTATTAGGGTAATTCCTTCCTTCATCTCTTCCACACCTATTGATATGCTTTCCATGCATAAATATATGGATTTACTGGTAACCCCTCGGTTTTCTTTTATTGTCAGCCTTTGGGATCTTTATCAAGTTTGGATTGTGGAACCTCAAACATCATTATAATGGAAGACCCTAGAAAAATTGTGCCCGTGCATGTTTCAAGTAGTATGTTCAATATAACTATGTATCTCTGTTTGAAGGTTGACTGGTCTGTATCCTTATGGTGATGAATGTTGAGTGTGTGATTTAATATGTAATATGTCTGATGCGTGAAAGAGCGGTACTACTTAATATCTTTAAGTCTTGGCAGATACATACATGCCAATTATGTGACTTTGGCCACTAACTAATATTCTGAAAACTTCATTAAGAAATTGTTGTGCTGTATGCTTATCATAAACATAGTCTCTTATGATAAGATCTTGATTTTGTTAGGATTCTGAATATATGACTGGTTTTGGAGATTCTTTTTTTTGTAGTTTCACCCTGCTATTACTTAAAGTTCAATTAATATTTTAGGCTTATCCTTGGTCCAGGAAAGTATTCAAACAAAATTTGAATAACACCATTGCATTTCTTCCAAGTTGAAGACCATAACATGCTTTGTTCATATTGAGTTGCTTCTATATCTTCTGTGGCTCACACATTTTGCTTGTATATTCTTTTTTTCTTTATTGTGGTTGTGAATCGCTGTGACATAACTAGGGCAAATGCATGCTGGTTAGTTCTGCAAAATTATATGGAATGTCTTTTGATAGCATGCCACTTACAGTTGTCAGAAAGCATTATCTTTTGTTGATGGCTAGAAAAGAACTGCTTCATTTGGAAGCCAATAAGGCTTCGGTTCTTGTGCCAATTGATACCAATAAACTTTTAATACTGAAAGAAGCGTTCATAACATATGATATAAGTGATCAAGCTCATTCAAATTTCAGCTGTAAAAGGTTCAAAAATTCTTAACACATGTGAGGTAAAACCTCATAGCAAGTCATCAATTGAATTGATATAGGTTTGTAGAAAAAAAAAAAAGTTAAGGACTAGTTTTCAGAGTCACGTAATTCTAGTTGTATAACCGTCTCTGGATTAATAAAGTCTTGTAAAAAAAATGATTAGTTAATTTTTTTGTCACATTATCTCAATTCTATAGTAATTTCAGATTAATAAAGGCTTGTAAAAATAAAATTAATTAATTAATTTTTACTGTTATAGTATCTCAGTCGTATAATACTAGTAATAGTCTTTTGATCAATTGAGAGCTTGCAAAAAAAACAAAATCAAAAAATCAATACTTAATTTTCACTGCAATTTTAGCTCAGTGAGATTATTAATTAGATTGGGTTTATATATTTTCCTACATGCTGCATAGCATTTGCATGTGGGAATTAGCTTGTTTGATTTGGTATAATTATTTAAAATAGAGCAATATTACAAACTCAACTCTTATACAACCCATGTACAACTAGGGTGATGTGTTGTGTTTATAAATCATTGGATCAACCTGTATTCAAAATGGTCCATTAATCCAATGGTTTATGGATATTCCTCATCAACCCAGTTGTACTGGAATTGTATAAGAGTTGAGTTTTTAGATTTACTCTTCCAACTGAAATGGAAAAGAGCCATTTTATAATCAAGATTTTATTTTACAAATCTGATGGTATACATGATGTCATGTAATAAATATGTTGTCATGTCATTTAAAAACACTTTCATTTTCACTTGAGAAGATCCTATTCCAGTTTGGTATGCTAAAATACGATACTTTGTCATTTTAAATTTTTAAATGATGTAGCATCATGTGCACAATTAGATGCTATTGAATTTAAACTATAAAATAGAGTGAAATGGAGATGATCCATATTCCCAATCCTTAAACTTAATATAAACGCAATAAATAAAGAGAGGAGAGAAGACAAACCTAGTTGTTATGATACTAAAGAGAGGAGTAATATTTTTTCACTCATTTTACATCAGCTGAAGTGAATGATTGACATGAGAAGCCACTAAAACACGTCATGACAGCCCGTGTGAAGAGTAATACTCTTTAGAAGAAAAGGGAAGTCGATTTGACTTTAACCATCACTTTTCAGCCGACTTTGAGTTGCACTCATCCTTTGCCTGATGGTAAGCACTTTGTCGTGAGTATCCTGAATCAGTTCAGGCCGCAACATCTGTCTCTCACCGACATTGTCCTAGTACAAGGGCGACTGACACTTTCATCCATAAAGTGCTTTATATGGCGGCATTCCAATAGTTGTCTGGTAGTTGTTGTTATAGGCGAACTCAATCAAAGGTAGGTATTGAATCCAACTACTACCCTTGAAGTCCATCACACAAGCCGCTCCGACTGACCTCCAACATTTGGTTAGTCCGCTTCGACTGACCATCCGTCTGTGGGTGAAAAGCGGTCATAAACTTCAGTTCCGTCCCCATCTCCTTTTGTAGACTCTATCAAAATCTCGAAGTGAATTAGGAGTCTCTATTCGAAACGATTGCTGATGGTACTCCATGTAGCCGAACTATATTCTAGACATATAGTCTTGCCACCTTGTCCATCGGGTCCTTAACCTTCATAGGAATGAAGTGAGCACTCTTAGTGAGACGGTCGACAACTACCCAAATGGAATCTTCTCCAGTGGGCACCTTGGATAACCTTAAAATAAAATCCATGGCAATCTCGTCCCACTTCCACTTGGGTACCATCAGTGGCTTGAGCATCCCTGCCAATTGCTGATGTTATGCCTTTACTTGTTGGGAGGTTGGACATTGCTCCACATATTTCGCAATGTCCCGCTTCATATTATTCCACCAATATAACCCCTTCACTTCCTTGTACATTTTAGTACTTCCTGGATGTACAATGTACAGGGAATGATGAGTCTTGCTCATAATCTCCTTCCTCAATCCTCCGCCCTCCGGCACACACTTGTTTGAAATTGGTGAGCAACCCATCGTCCTTAAGGCAAAACTCCTGTGCCTTCCTTTCTCCTAGCAATTGCTTGATCTTGGTACACTCAAGGTCCTCCAATTGAGCGGCTTTAATCCTTGCAAGCAACTCTTATTGAACCACTAGGTTTGACAAGTATGCAGGCACACCTTCCTCAACTACCTCCAGTCTCATCCTAGAGAATTCCAAAACTAGCTGGGGTTGGGAAATTCCAAGGGCGGCAAGCTCCATCGTTGATTTCCTACTCAACGTGTCCACTACTATGTTAGCCTTACCAGGATGATAGTTGATCTCACAATCATAATCCTTTATTAGCTCCAGCCACCCCCTATGCCTCATGTTGAGCTCCTTCTGAGTAAAGAGGTACTTCAGGCTCTTGTGATCCGTGTAGATCTCGCACTTCTCGCCATACAAGTAGTGCCTCCAGATTTTCAAGGCAAACACAACTGCTGCCAGCTCCAGGTCATGTGTAGGGCAATTTTTCTCATAAGCCTTTAGTTGGCATGAAGCAGAGGCAATAACATTGTCGTTCTGCATTAGTATGCACCCTAATCCCTTCTTAGAGGCGTCACTATACACCACAAAATTACTAGATCCTATAGGTAAAGCCAACACATGAGCAGTTATCAAGTGCTTCTTCAACTCTTGAAAACTCTTCTCGCACTCGTCCATCCAAACATAGCGAGTGTTCTTCTTAGTCAATGCGGTGAGTGGCCTTGACAGCTTCGAGAATCCCTCAATGAAGCGTCTGTAGTAACCAGCGAGTCATAAAAAAACTCAGAATCTCAAATACGTTGATTGGCCTTGTCCATTCTACAACCGCCTTAACCTTCTCCTGGTCAATTGCTACCCCTTCCCCGGAAATCACGTGTCTTAAGAAAGACACGTTATCCAGACAAAACTCGCACTTCTCAAGTTTAGCATATAGCTGCTTCTTTCGAAGCCTCTCTAATGGCTTCCGTAGATGCTCCTCATGCTCCTCTGGCATCTTTGAGTGGATCAAGAAGTCGTCAATAAAGACCACAGTAAACTAGTCCAAGTAGTCATGAAAGACTCTGTTCATCATGTCCATAAAGATAGCTGGCGCGTTAGTCAGTCTGAAAGACATGACCAAAAACTCGTAATGTCTGTAACGAGTCCTAAAGGTTGTCTTTGGAATGTCTTCTTCCTTCACCCTCACTTGGTAATAACCTAAGCGCAAATCAATTATAGAGAACACACACGCTCCTTGTAGCTGATCTAGCAGGTCGTCAATCCTTGGCAACAGGTTGAATATATGTTCTAGTGAACGTAGTATCAGCTCTTTATCCTCTTGCTTTGGACTACCCATCATGGTATAAGTCTTACCCGAGCCTATTTGGCCATAAGCAAATATACAAACCTGCCAAAACAACATTCAACATTAGATTAATTCAATTCAGTATAAAAGGCAAAACAAACTTTTGTAACATGTAATATGCAACCAAACAAAGCTAAAATTTTAGCCTAAAGTTACTTTATATCCATCAAGTGCGTTATGCGTCAGATCTGATATTTCTTCAAAAACATCTTTCTGAAGAGCTTTATCATCAAAAACTCTATCAAAAATAAAAGAATGTTTATGCCCTGTTGATATTAGGTACATTAAATAATACAATTAGATTTTTGTACTAAACAAGCTTGTAATGTTAAACAAAATAAATACATTAAATTTGAAATTTCATTGGGATCGCGTAACACTTTGTACCAAGTCAATGCCCCGGTGAAATGACGTTGTTAGGATGCTTTTACAGACATAGCATACATCAGTAATGTGATAATCATAACATGTATTGAGCGTGTCATACAGCAACATGTATTGAGCGTGTCATACAACAAATGAGTTTATCCATGTGCAAACAACGAGCCTCGTTTCATTTCCAAAAGTCGAATACATTTTTATATTTTTGTCCTAAATAATATGGATTGATAGCTTTACTCTTGCTTTGATTTTGGTGGTGATGAGTTTTACTATTTCACCTTTGAGATCTCGACGAAATCTTATCTTAGTCTACATTAAAGAAATATTAAAAGTCATCACCAACAAAATGAAAGAAAGAATAAAACATTCAATCTATATTATTATAAGTAATTGTGTAATGCAATAGTCATTATGTTTTATGAAATCATTTATATGTCATCATCGATATCTTAACAATTGTTTTTTACCGAGGTGATATCAAGAAAATTAGAGCTCACTATAAAGAACTACACGATTGAGATAATGCAACAAAGTATGATTTTTCAGCTATATCTAATGCAACAATATGATTTTCTTTTCTTTTTTCAAGTCAACTTGTAGGCGTGTGCCTTATTAATTTTTTTTTTTTAATTTAATCTATTAAATTAATATTTGTCTTTGTCGCATGTGATTTTTATATGCACACTTTTTTAAAATGTATATGAGATTTACATACTATTTTAATCATATTAAAAATAAATGTTTCATATTTACGTACTTTTTAAAAATGAATAGATTGAATTAAAAAACAAAAAAAAAATTATCTTTGTTTTTACAGATCTATTTATTTATTTATTTATTTTTATTTATTTTTTTTTGACTTACTTGTGTTTCTTTGGGCTTGTAGGCAAACTTGTGCAATGAGTTTGGGCGGGCCTGGCTAACTTGTGTTTCTTTGGGCAACTTGTGCAATGAGTTTGGGAGGGCCTGGCTTACTTGTGTTTCTTTGGGCTTGTCGGTAAACTTGTGCAATGAGTTTGGGCGGGCCTGACTTACTTCTATTTCTTTGGGCTTGTTGGAAACCCGTTTCTTTGGGCTGGTTGGAAAGTGCTACTTTTTGTCACAGTCAAACTCGTTAATAAATCTTCCAAAAATCGACGGAGAGGAGAGAGAGAGAGGGCCGTGGAGATGGAGGTGAAGATAGAAGAACGAGAAGAAGAAAACGGGAGAAAATGGAAGCGAAAGAAAAAGAGCTTAACATCAGCTTCGTTATGTCCAATAAACAATCTTGATGATGGCTGTCTTATGCACATCTTTAGTTTTCTTTCTCCAATTCCAGGTACCCTTTTTAATTTCTCTCACGCTTTTTTTTGTTCTTTTTAGCTCGTTCAATTCAGAGTATGTCTCGTTTTTTCTTTTCTTTTTGTGTGTATCAAATTATTTTGGTTCGAGAGTAAAACCCAACCGTTAATTTCATTAAAGAGCACTTTTTTTCTTGTTGGGTGATTTATTTTCATTCATTTGGGTGTACTTTTTGCTGAGTGTGATGGTGAAGACAATTTTTTTATTAGTTTATCTATCACTGAATTTCTAGAATGTGCATTAGATATTGTAACTGTGGTGTAATTAGCTATCTTCCCAATTCACTTTTGTTGATCTGAAATATACTGGTATAAAATTCAAGAAGATAAAGTTACAAGCTTTTTGAGTCAGATTGCAGTTCATGTTGTTGATATCTTGGTGTAAATTATGATGTTTTTTTTTTTTTTTTTTTTTTGTGTGGATTGCCTAAAGGCAGATTATGATCCATTGTGTTGGGCTAAATCTACTTTAAAATATTTTCTCAGAAGTTGATAATACAAACCTTTGACTTAGCTTGCACCCTACCTACCTCAACCTACGAGAGAGACAATACAAGATAATTGTCGAAAGATTATAATGGGATGAGATAGAAATGCACTATAATTGCTAAAATATTGCAAGGGAGGAGCCGGGGGAGTCTACAGCACTACTGTCGACCCCCAAAACTGAGATTTACGTGGAATTTGCAATATATATGTATCCAGGTGTATTATCCTTATGCATGTATTGTATAATTAACAATCTAAGCTGCCGTGTTATTTTCTTAATCATTACCAAAGTGTATGAAGAACCTGGTTATTTACCAGTTCTTCTCATGGAAGAGGAACCAAGTCTAATGAAGCCAGGGGAGGAAGAAACTAGTTCAATCACTTTGAATGTATGACTTTTTTGTTAATGTACTTTTCTTTTTGATGGTTAACATTCTTGAATTATACTAAATTATCAAAAAAAAAACATTCTTGAATTATACTATAAAGCTTCTGAGTTCAGCATGATTTTGACAAGTCTATGACAATGAGATGGAGGCTTGAATGTTTTAGTCATACCAGAACTGAATCATTTGACCTAGTAGACTTCACCGTCGTGCATGTATGACGTAATTGTTACGATTTTTCTGTCACAAATTGCTATTGAGTTTGCAGATCGGTATAACACCGCCCTCGTTTGCCACAGATGGTGTTACTTGGCATGTCACCCTCGCTTGTGGCTGCGAGTAGACCGATCGGTCAAAGATTTATCTGAGCCTGGAGTTTTCCCCAATATTGAGACAGCTGTCACTGCCGCAAGGTTTGTAAAGTTTCATCTGCCTATATGTCATTCTTGGGCCAGGTAGCTGGATTAATACTTTATTACTTTTTTACCTTGCAGGCCTGGTGACACTATTTTAATTGCAGCAGGAGGGATTCATCGCGCATCTAATATTCAAATAAAAAAACCACTTTGCCTGGTATATTCAAAGTTCATTTCTTACTGGAAAGGTTACTTAAGTATCATGCACAGTTGCATGGGTGCATGTATACCATGAGATTAGAAATTATGTAGGTGTTTTAGTCTCCGTCTTGACTGGTTAATGGTATATGGTGTACATCATCGGATGTGAATGTCATCAGCATTTAATTTGATTTTTGGAAATAAGAAGATTTTATACTGATCCTTTTGTTAGACGTCATTATGGGTTGCCTTGAAAAACATGGCATTTGTAAGAAATTTTGTCTTTGTCTTTCATGTTTTACATTTTCTTTCTATGTGCATTTAAGATATACTTGGTGAGGGTTGTCTTGGATTATAGGAAACTTGTTCAATTTTTAGGGTTGGGTTAGGGGCAGCCTTTTTACCCAAACCTACTGCATCATTTGCAGCCTTCTGTAGGTTGTATCTTTCTTTCTTTCACCTTACAAGTTGACTGTCTCACTAAGTACTATATCAATTCTCACCCATTGCGAACTATTTTCACATAGGCATTATGATGAATCTGGTTTTTAGCCAAGCTTGCATCGATGCGCAGACTGTTAAATTTGATTTCAAATTCTAGCTGATGTTGCTCATAGGTATCTTATAGCTTGATTTCTTTATAGACTTATATATAATAAATAAATAAAAGAAGCTTGATTGCATTGTAGGCTTACCTCAACTTTTTGGGTGCGTTTTAATAATCTTTGTGGCAAGGAATTAATTTCCATGAACACCACGCATTGTGACAAATGGGATACATTTGAACCAGCAACTGTAGAAGCTACAAAATTGCTTCCAGCTCTCTCATGGGATCAGACAATTTTACTTGTTGCTTTTCTGGCTATTTTAAACCAGGGATTTTCAACTTTCTCTTGCTGATATTATTCCAGGAGAAAGAAGAATAAACTTATATTGTGGAAATTCTTTCCATTTTTGGCTATTTTCAATTTAAACCTACTTTGTTCAGATTGGTGGAGGTGAGCTTCCCGATGAGACAACGCTCATTTGTTCTCGAGGTTCAGACAGGTTTGCAAAATTTACATTTATGTGGTGTTTTTTGTTTTTGCAAGTTTTCTTTCTGCAATATTGTGAGGGGCCACCTCCATACTGTTGGATGGCAGCCATCTAGAACTCTATAGAAAATGCATTTGAGCCTTATGCCTTGGCATGGATTCACAAATATTTGTGTTCTTAAATCGTTCTTTGAATGAATCTTTGCTACCGTCTTTCTCAAAAAGTCCTACTCTTTTATTGTTCTTTAACTTTGCTAAATGTTCTCTTGTATATTTCCTGTGCACTTGAGCAGCGCTCCTTTTGATAAAATTATTTATAAAAAAAAGGGTCGATTCACAAATAGTATATGTTAGTGTTGAATTTTGGCATGTGCTGTTCATTTTGTTTGAGCAGTGCATTGGAGTTCCTGTCCACCTGCAAACTGGCGAACTTAACAGTGAAGGCAGAACTTGGTTGCTGCTTGCTTCATAGAAAAGGAAGGCTAACCATAGATGGGTGCATTCTTCAATGTGAGTCAAGCCCCCTGGACTATCTGTCTTGTCCGATTGTGAGTACAGCCACCGGTAGTCAGCAGTTCCCTTCCAAGGGCCACGGGGATCGCGTTTCTGTTTCTCAAACTCGCATTGAAGGTGGCGCCAAGGCCGTTTCAATTAGTGGAGACCTGGAATTGCAGCGAGTACGGGTCATTTATGCCCGGACGTCTCTCTTGTTCTGGTTTGATGTAGAGCATTAGTGATGGTCATTATCATCCTGAATTGCCTGTGACATTATTCATCTGTTTAAACTTGTGTGATACTTATCTTAGCCCTCAATTGATTGTAATTTCATGGGTTTTGAAGGTTTCTGTCTGAAACTTCCTTGGTGTCACCACTTCGCACTTTTCCTCACTTTACCTGATAATTGTTTTCATCACCACGGTGTTTAAGATCATTTGACCTAATCAATCTCTTATCATCATTAGAATGTTAAAATTGGCAGAATTTGGTGGCCTGGGAAACTGAAACGTAGTCATAATGCTAGTAGTAACAATTTACAACTGCTATTATGAGTAACTGTAGTTCAAAAATATTGAAGATTTACGACAGCGAAAGCATTCCTGAACAGTGAAGATCCACATCACATTTGTAAATATTTCACTAAGCTGTATATTACCCAAAACTCCTACCTTAAGAAGGTTGGAAACCAAGAACACTGCTTAAGAAATATCTAAAGCCTTGTGTGAGAAATGCAACATGGCCAAAACGACAATGGTGATTGGTGACTGTCCATAGCTTAGCTACAAAATACAGCACAGAGACTCTTGCCAACTCACAGTAACAAATTATCTTCTATTGGTGGAGAGCTGTTTCCCTCCGTACAACTCCAAGACCAGGAAAAAAAGGCTCTATTCGTTTCTTCTTCTTTTTTTTTTTTTTTTTATTGATTTTTATGGCATATTCCTTCTCATTCCACTACATCTCAATTGCAACTTTCCTAGTATCTTCCAGCATTACGATATGCTCTACCTTCTCCTAGCCCACTGCTTATCACGCTACGTTTCTTAATTACCTGAGAGAACGTGGGAAATGTCAATAAACCATCAATAATCATGACAATAGTGATGCAGAGAACAGCAGGTGCAAATAGTTGATGAGAAACTCTATGAAACATGCCAACATGTGAATGTGAGAAGTAAAGAACATTTTGTTAGATGAAGTGGTGGAGATTCTGTTAGATTAAGCACATCTTATAAGATATTTCTTCCTGAATTGTATTCTCTCTAGACTGCAGACTTCAATTAATGAGCTGACCTAAATGTCGTAAGAAGCCATCAAAAACTGAGTCAATTAGGCTGAGACAGCAAAGAATAAAAACTTGTCTCTACCTCATACCTGAAGACAATGCCACATCAGATTTGGACATGATCACCCCATGCCTAGGCCAGGAATAAATTGGATTAAAGGTGGCCTCGGCATAGGGATAGAAGCCTCTTTGGAGGGATCTAATAGCCTTTCTTGTCTATTTTCTTTATTGTTTTATTATATACGTTATTGTCAAGGTCCATATCTAATGGCTAAAATGAGATATAGCCACCTTGTGCACAAGACACTGTCCATTATCAGTAATGTAGTTGTTACCTTGTGGAAACATCACAAGCATATTTATGATTTGATAAAAAAAATAAATAAAAAAAAGTTATTTTTTTTGAGATATAGCATAAACCAGTTGGTCTGAACAAAAAAATTGGCAGTGAAGTGCAAAATAACAAAGAATGAGTCCAGTTGGTCTCCACAAAGAAAATTGTATGTGAATTGCAAAATCACTAAGAATAGTCCCAGAGGCATTTTTATAATTAGTTGGCCGGAAAAAGGGGTAAAAGGTTCATTGGCACCAAATATTAGCAACTTTTAGAGTAATGCTCCACTAATTACAGTATTGAATGCAATAAGATCCCATTCTTTGATGAGGACACAATTGCTCTTTTAATGTATATCGGCAACTTAATACAACTGCTATCTATATAAGTGCTAAATGGAACATATATATAGACATTCACTTTTTTCTTGTCCTGGAATTTTCAATTTCAAGATGTGTTAAAATAATAATTATTCACTAGAATATAGGCATAACCACTAACAGATGCAACATTTGAGATTAAAATACTTACCCAACATATGACAAAAATAGTGGGAGCTCAACTCAACTCCCTGTAGGTCTTCGTTGGACCACCAAATCATCAGCAGAGTAATAATCTGCGATGAGCCGATACATATATGATGGATTGTGCCCTCCTCTGCAAAGGAAGTAAATGGTAATTTAGAAGTTGTAAAAGTTACCCAAAAATAAATGCATAACATCATTTGTGAATTTGTAAAAGTGTTCAAAATTCTCAAAAACCAGGCCAAAGCATACAAAAGTGAGCTAAAAATTACATTTGTGAATTTGAAAAAGGACAAAATAACAAAAATTCCATAATGGAGTGAAGAAAAGGTCTTTTCAATGAACTACAGAATATATACTTTAGAACTCCAGGAAATTATTTCAAATTGCTGAAAGATTCAAAGTTCCTTGGACTTGTCTTCCAATCTACATAAACTGATAATTCAGATTGTTAAAACCTCCATTTCTCTTTTCCCTTCTCTTTTTGGGGAAGGGAGGGCTTCAGCAAGTTATATCAGCTAAACATTGAATATGATGCATTAAGAAGCTCATAGGGGTAACAAATTCAAGCTCTCTAGTCCTGTGAAGCCCTTAGAATCAGTTGAACTTACGTGTCAGTAATGAAAAGATTAACGAGTTTTGGTGGCACATAATCAAATGTTGGATTGACCACATGAAGAAGCGGGGAAGAAGTGCCATTTCCAAAATCCATGCAATCTGAAAATTCTCCAAAATCCAGCAGCTCAGATGGGGATCTCAGCTCATTCAGTAAGACCTCAGGATTGTGTGGATACAGAGGACACAGCTGCCAAGTTGACAAAACAGCATTTCACAAAAGTAACAGCAATAATCAGAACTCAAATAATACCATAACTCCAACATTTTAAGAAAATGGGATGCAGTCTAAGATATTTCCACTTGCTAGTAATGAGCATGTCAGGAACTCATAGGCAAAACACGCATTTTTGTACCATTGACTCCAGCAAGATACATGTTAACTAACTAGAGCAATCACAAACTTTTGCTACTACTTCTGCATTATATACAAAATGTTTAGGCCACTTAAATTTCAGTTTTTACCATCTATGTTTACTCAAAACCCGCATGTATATCCCCGATTTGATCCAAACATGCAAAATAAAAGTTGAACAGCTCATAATACCCTCTATAGACATCAGCATATATTATTGATTACATAAACAAATAAGCAACTGAAGATGAGATGGTTTCTTTCAGGTTGATTAATGAAGATGATATTAACAAGAAAGAGGAAATGTGAGTTCAATTTAGATATTCTTTGTCTTGGAAACATTAGATTTCATGCAGAATGATCTGGTGATATCAAAGATTACGATTGTTTGACTTCTCGGTCAGTAGTCATATCTTTAGAATTTGGCAAGTTCTAGTCTGGTGAACTAGTTGAGTAATATTCGATTACAGTCTGATCTCTCTTTGTCAAAAGTTTGTAAGTTGAAGAAGTTTCTATCTCCTCCAATCCTACTTAAAAATTTCTTCCTACTTGATCACAATGGAGGTACATCTTGTTTCAAAGGTTTTCGCTTAAACAGAAAGTTGTGCAGAGTTCATAAACAAGATCCCCTCTACCAAAATGATTACAAAAGGTTCTTCTTCATAAACTATTTCTTCACATCCTTTACATATTGTATTCTCCTAGTTTCTCCAATTTTCTCCCACCTCTCATTAGCAAGATGACCTACAAGCTTAAGATAAGTAAATTTGTTCTGTGTCATATAACAATATAGGGAGGCAATACACCGAACATTATATTTTCAAGGATATGATTGTTCAGGATCTTTACTAATATTTTCAATATATTCTATTTCCATCCTCTTAGATAATGCAGTAAAACCATATTTTAGAATCAACAAGGGTTTTAATCATCATAAGCTCTCAAACAGTTCAAGTTTAAAGCACAGCCATGAAAGTACAGCCCCATGTCATAGAGAAGCCTATGTGAAACTCAGGAGGTAGACCATGGGAGATTAGTTCAGTGTGACAACAGGTACCTTGTCATTGCGAGTGACCAAATATTACACTCTCAAAATAATATATTCCTTTTTGGATGAAACAATGACTGGAATATCATAATCATAAAGAATGTCCATGCCATGTTTTTTTTGATAAGTAATGTCCATGCCATGTTACATGAAACATTAGTAAGATCAGAGGTTCCTGCCCCTAGTTTTGCAGCTAAATAAAAAGGCTTGACAATTACTATTTAGAAGTACACTTGATAAAATGGTTTTGAAATATGTTCATTTTTCAAAACAAAATCACAATATTAAATAAATCTCAAAAGAGTCGAGTTACATCGCTAACGAGCATAAGCTTTCCACATTAATTCAAACAAGGAAATTTCTCAAAAGCAACCAGTATACCAGCATCTCAATTTCGCTTCAATGCATAAGAAGAAAGCATTGAAATTTAGGAATGGTTCTTAAAGAGACTGTTTTGTCTTTAATTAAAATCTCAACGGCAAGTACAGCTGTTATAGCACCAAATTACCTTGTGAGTGCCAGCAAGTACAACAAAAGGGACTGCATGCCTCTGAGCTGCAAGTGCAACCATATTCAACCCAACAGGTGCTATGACCCCACCATTGGCCATGACAGCATGTGCTCCAACTATAACCTTTAGGAATTCCAACACAAAGCCAAGAATCAGTCCAGAAAATCTGTTTCCCAAAGAGGGGAAAAAAGAAATAGAAAAGAAAAGCTCGAGATCATCAATATACCATGTTCACCCGGGAAATCATGGCAAAAACTGCAGAATCAGTAATCAGTGTGGTTTGTAAACCTCTTGTGACCAATTCCTTTGCAAGAAGATGTCCCTGATACCTAATTGCCAAAAAAATGTCATTAGAGAGAGAAAAACAAAATTATACCGAGTAAACATAATTCTTTTGCCTTGCACAAACCTTGGAGCACCCTCAGCAACAAACACCCTAAATGATCTCTTTTTCTCTTTTGCTGCACAAAGAAATTCTAATACTGTTCTTGAACTTCCTAAAGTTAATATGACCTCACTGCAAAATATATGCAATGAGAAATGTTATATAAATTAGAAAAGCATAACTTAGAAATTAAAGCCATAAAAATGAAACTTCACACAAGCTGATATTCATAAGACTATATATTCAGATTGATTGGACAAAAACAAAGACATAATAACTTCATGGAGGTGTAAGAGTGTGCTCTGCAAGCACATAAGAAATACAAAGTATTGGAAGAAAATAAGTAATGATAACAAATGATCAAACAGCAATGTAGCCCGGACAAGATAAAAAAGGATTTGTTCTTTCTACTGTTAAGTTACATCTCAATCTCCACCCAGTTTTAAAGGCAGGAGGGGGTGCCATTTGAACTACATATTATTGGCCAAAAGAAAATAATAATTTTCTAAAGCAAAACAGATTTAATAGTAGTAATTGAAGAAAAAAATTACTTTTGATGAATGTGCTCTACTGCTTGCTCGGCAATCTGTTCATGGCAAGTGGTAATATCTTGAATGAGTTCATTTACCGCTTCAATGACATCGTGCTTCAGCTTCCGAGTTCTTGAACTTTTATCAGCAGCTGCAAGCAAAATAATTTATCAACAATCAAATCATGATGAAATTTTTAATGTAATTGATGCTCCGACATTCAGTTCCATTAAAACAAGACACCAGTACATAGAACCAATTTCTTTCATTGACCAATGCCCAGTCACAATTGGCCACATTTATCTTCAAAGAATGTAGATGACACAATCTTAGGATCATACACATTGTAGATTGACCAAATAGAAATATAAAATTGCACTTATGGAAGCATTGAACGACAAGGATAAATAAAAATATGACTGTAAGAGAACTAGCAATAACAACAATATTATAACTGAATAAAATAAAAACTGCTGAGCTCACATCTGCTTTTTCCATCAGAATCACCCCCAGAGGAAGAAGTGTGAGGAACAGCTGCTGAGTCAGGCACATCCTCAAGAAGGGTCTGCAAGGAAGGTGGACGCAAAGTGCTTCTTGCAGCAGCAGCAAGAGAAGCAGCTGATAGAACTGGATGATCATTGTGCTCAGCATCATCATCATCATCACTAATAGCGGATACGCCCAAACCAGCAATAGCAGCCGTTGTGAGAGATAGATCCTCCTCCCTAATAATGTGCAAAACACGCCTCACAATATTACCGACAGCAAGCTCTGCAATTATGTACATAACATATTATCATAAGAAAACAAAGATAGATCTTAACACTCCATGTAAGTAAAAAATAAAAAAAAATAAAAAAGAAGAAGAAGAACAAGAACAAGCAAGGTATCCCTTCATGATAACCATTCTATTCATGTGATTGTACAGTATCCATAACCATTGTATTCATGTGATTGTACAATATCCATCAGCAATACTGAAGAATCAGACAAGGATAAGGAGCCCGATTAAGTAAGCATTTTAAAACTACAAAACCATAGTATCACATGTTTCACACATCAAATTTAAGAATAAGTAGCACTGCTATTCATAAATTAAAGTATATTATTTCTGAGAAAAGGAAAACATACAATAGCATTTAAATTCAAAGGAATAGTATTAATAACTTCTTTATGCCTTGATTTCATAGTTAATTTTTTGCTGGCCTAGAAAAGTTACAGGCCTTACATAACATGATCTTCATTAATTGATGAAGTTCCCTCAAGAAAACTACTACATAATTTCTAGTCATAATAAAGAGACTAGCCATGCACATACCCACAGGATTTGCAGCAATCAGCAGCTCCCCAACTGCCCTTACAGCATCCATCAAAGCTCCAGCCTGGTTTGTGTACGACACTCGCTGCTGTGAAATCACCGACCGAAGCAATTCGGCCGTCTGCCTTGCTGTGGCCTGCGAGCCCTCAATTTTACTGGAACCACAAATTATCCAAAAAAGAAGTAAATAACAAACAAACATATATAAATGAGCTTATAGTATCTTAAACATAGCCTTCGTATACCATCTATGCAGCTATACAAACAGTGCTGAAGATTTTACCGTTTTTTAAGGTTGTTAAGGAAATCATTCACAAGGACCTGCACGTCCGGCATGATTATCACCAAATTTCACCTGAAAATGTTGCATATATCAATCACAGTTAATATCATTTCATTCCTACAAAAAGGCAAGCAAAAACAAAATAAACCAATAATTCAAATTCTAAGCATTTATTCACACAATAAACTATGCATGCATAAGAAAACTTTCCCTGGTTAGGTGAGCTGATCAGGGGTTCCATTTTGTTTCGTATTTCCTCAGTTTTCTCAGCAACCAAACAGAGAATTACAGAACCGGACAAAGCACAGCCTCAATAAACTTCAAAATAAGTGCCGGAATTTTCAGTATCAAAAATCCAGAAAAATTCACCTCAAAATACCGCAAATATAATTTCACCACAAAACATCTCCACTCACACAACAATTATACAACCAAACACCCTTCAATCGCAACCCAAAACACCCCCCCCACAGAGAGAAAGAGAGAGAGAGAATTTAAAAAGTGTACAAAACAAAAACCAAAATGCCAAAAAGTAACCGACCGATCTCGAACCAAACCGTAAAATCTTCGATCACTCCGACACACTCAGAGGGAGAGAGAGAGAGAGAGAGAGAGAGAGAGAGAGAGATTAGGGTTTAGAGAGAAGAAACCAAAATCAAACAAAAATTACCAAATCAGTAAAGACAAATTCGCATATCTGAAATTTTTTTCTCTAGAGAATGAAACGCTCCATACGATTCAACATAGAAATAGAGAGAGAGAGAGAGAGAGAGAGAGAGATGAGAGTACTTGAGATGCCAACCGAGGGAGAGATGACTACTTGTTGAGCGTGAAGGAGAAGAAGAGAATCGACCGAGAGAGAGAGATGAGCTGTGCACTGCGTGGGTTTTGAGCTTGAAGGAGAGAAGCCGAGAGTGTGTCTAAAAGAGTTTGGGGAATATGGTTTACGAAATTAAAATGTGTAAATTATTTTCCTAAAAATTCAAGGGTTTTTAAGTTAAACGGAAATTATTTTTATTGGACTTTTATTTTAAGCACACCAAACACTATAAAATGCCGAAAACAGTTTTCATAAAATATTTTATCTCGAAATAAACAGAGTCTAAATTCTTAAATAAAACACTTATTTTGCAATCACTCCCTCAGTTTTTAAAAATTGATTTTAACTTCTTAGCTTTGTTGCGAATTTGAAATAGGCCCTTTCGTGTCTTTTTGTCCAATAAAGTAATTTTTTTTTTTTTTTATATGTTCACACAAAAAAGGGATTCGAACTAGTGATCTCCGCTTCATAAGGCGTAGTCTCTAGTCGATTGAGCTATCTCTTGGGGACCCAATAAAGTAATGTTGTTTGTATTTTTTGTTACATTATATTAAAATAATTATTATTTATTTTATTACCAAATTAAAAAATTAAAATATTTATTTTTTGTTTTTCTTTTTTGAAAAATGAGTCCTTGCCTAAAGGAAAGGGGCAGCCACCTCATGGGCCATGGTCCAAGGGTTATTCACATGCCAACCCCAGCCAATGCAGCCATCAAATGGGGGTGGCTCATGGGCCATCCCTCACAGTTAAAAGGTAGCCCACAAACCTCTTTTTTTTTTTTCTTTTTCTTTTTAGATTTTAAGTTTGTTATTTTTTCAATTTTATTTCATTAGCATTTAATTAAATATATTATTATCATTTTAATATAATATGGCGTTGCTTAATATAATATGAATAAGCTGCTTTATTGACTTTAACTTCGTCTTAAAAGTATCTTTTGCAAAGCCAAAAAGAAAGTGGTACAGATGCTGCAAGAATCAGCGACAGGTGAAGTATTGAGAGCTTTAAGGGCCGTAGAATTTATTGGAGAATTGGGCTTTCAAGATATTATTTTAGAAGGAGACTCCCTTAATTGGAGATCTTTTGGACAAATTGTAGAAGACACCAAGGAAGTTCTTGGAGCTCTAAGAAGTTTGAGAATTTGTCATGCAAGGAGAGAAGTCAATCAAGCAGCACATGGTTTAGCTAAGGCAGGTACTTCAACTTCCATTGATCGTATTTGGTTAGAGAAAACTCCTCCTTGTATTTTTGACATTGTGACCCTAGAGTTTTTTGCTCTGTTGTCACTCTAAATTTTTTCACTTATGAAATTAAATTTTAATTATTTTTTTTAAAAATTATCTTTTGCAAAGAAACTTTTAATACATTACCAAGAGGCTATTAAGATGTGATTATTTGCTTAACAAAACCATTTGCAAATACTTGATGAACAAATCTTCTTAAGCCTTTTGGGTGTGACATTAAAAATAAAATAAAAAATTCGCTCGGCATAACTATTGTAGAAATTTACGATAAATATATATATATATATATATATATATAAAAAGGAGAAATACCGGAAGCAAATAAATAAAAAAAAGAAGACAAACAAATTTGAAGTGATTCGGTCTTAGAAACCTATGTTCATCATTGTGAAGTGTCCTTAGGCTATGTCTTTATTGTATTGAATTATATTATACTATATGGCATTTATGAAGAATTTATGATAGGCCTACAATGAAACTAAATAAATAAACATAGAATATATTATAACATCTCATTCAAACTTAAGGTGGAAGCTTGAATTTGGAAAGAGAATTTTCTTTCTTTCTTTCTTGCATTTTGGGATTTAGTGCGACAAGCATCAAAAGTTGAGTGAGTTTGTTGTTCATAATTGTTGATGAAGCATAATAGCATATAATGATTATGTGTGGCAAGCATAGAAAACTTGATGTGAACTTATGTGAGTAATAATCTGGTGTGGCTAAAGGAGAATCTGTTCGTGAGCTTGATGTGAACCCAATGAACTGGGCCATGGAGTCGGATCATATAAACCGGATCCAACAAACACACGTGTGGTGTGTGTAGTGAATCTAGTGAATGATGCGCACGAAACAAACAAGACTAGTGTCGGCGTCTGAAGGGCATGGAAGAACAACCAAAACTTATAAGTGGTGTGTGGAACAGCGGAAGTGCGCGACTCAAATGCGTCAAACCAAAAGGGTGCAAATCCAGGGATGGAAAAACATATTCAATGGTTACTTTGCCGGAAATAGAGCTGGTGGCAACACGTGTGAAACCAGTAATAAAACGCAGTGGCTCATTATATTGGTGTTGGGGCATTCGCATATTAAATTTGAAATAATCATTATTAAATTTTAAATTATTAATAATTTAAAAGAGTAATAATAAAGATCATCTTTTTATCTTTTTTTATTTTTCTAAAGCTGATATGACTTTTAAAATTACCATTAAATTTTAAATGAATCATATTTGAATTTTGATCAAATGATAATTTTAAAAGTCACGTTAGCTAGAGGAGAATAAAAACATAGTCCCTAGCATTATTCAATTTTAAATGATACATCACATTTCTCCTATGGGTGTAAATCTAGTTGGTTATAACCGGCCACCAATTACCCGTCAATCGGCCAATCAATTTTAAAATTGATAATCGGGTACCCCAATCTAGTTACCAATTTTTGTATTTTCACACACCCCGTTGTAAATGGTAAGAGATGATAAGAATGAGAATTTTTTTTTTTTTTTTTTAAACAACCACAACAAAACCCACCTTATTAGGCAAAAAAAGCCGACAAAAACAACTAAATTAAGCCCAATACCTAAATTAGGCCTAAAAAGCCTAATTGTTGACGCACCCAATTACCGATCCGGTTAACCGATTACCGGTTGGAAATCGGTTTTCACCCCTAATTTCTCCATGTACATAGCTGATTTCTTACTTATAAAAATAATAAATAAATTTTTAAAAAGTAGGTATGTAACTACCATCTAAAGAGACTAGTAGTCGTTTGGCCAACCCACTCTATTATGGTGGCTTCAGCTCTATAAATTGAAATATTGAATAATACAGAAATCAGAAAAAGACAATTGTTTCAAACCTTTTTTGATGAAGCAAATTTGTGTGTGTTTTTCTATCTTGGGGTATCTACGTGGGTTGGGAAGTCCAAATCCGAAGTCAATTTAAAACCGTGTTTCTCAACACATTAAAGCCGTCCACAGCATTTCCGCGCCGCTGTCCCCTCTCTCACCCTCCATCCAAAACCAACAATTTCAAATAAAATTTAGCTTTCTCTGTCACTCTTTCTCAAGCTCAGAACTTTCGAAACCCTGATTGGGCAACTCAAGAAGCGCAAAGAGAGGGCCCCACTATTTTCTAACCTTTTCCTTTTTGTATTTTCTCGAGAAATTTCTCTCTCCTACCAGACACCCACACCTCCGCTCCTCTCTCTCTGTCTCAACGGCTTTAATTTGAAATTCTCGGACGCGCACTTCGTTGTCTCCTTTTATATTTGTCACAGCACAGTACAAATACCAAATACCAAGGTTTCTTCCAATTCTTCAGTGTCGGCCACCCCCACCAAACCTCTCTCTCTTAGGGTTTGTGCTCTCTGAAATGGGGTTTTGAGTCAATCTCCACTTCTAGGTATCTCTCTTATTTTTGTTTGGTTTACATTTTTGTTTTTTTGGGATCTTTTTTTATTTGATTTTGATGCTATTGCGGGTGAGTTTCCGGTTCTGGGAGTTGTGGTTTTGGAAATGTTTTAGATCTGTTGTCGATTGGGTTTGACGTTGAGTGTGTGCGCGTGATTCTAGGGTTTATATCCAGGCATTTGAGTGATAATACACTTTTGGTAGTTTATGTTTCTTTCAGTTCCAAGAATTACTGGGTTTTGGTAGTTACACTGCGAGATTCGGAAAATCGCCGATGGCGTTATTGTTTTCTGTCCTGGTTGATGGCGTCTAATGGTTTGATCGCGTTCGAAGTTAGGGTTTTTAAAAATGGCATTGGCAGTGATCTGTGTGCATCGTGGTGTTAATTTTATTTTGTCGTTGCTTGGTTTCTGGCAAATTGATCTATAGTACAATTTTAGATTCTTTAGCATTGTCAGAAATGGCTACTTTGGTGATTGCAATACCCACCAATCACTGTGCATGTTGAGAATATTTGATTTTGTAGTTTTGGGATTTGAATTTGAGTGTTGCTTTGAGAAACGTGTCTGAAAGAGAGCAATTACTTTTGGGTGTTCGCTTTTCTTGTGGGAATTTTTTTTTTTTGTTGGATCTGTTTTTGGGTGGAGAAAAATTAGGATAGATGATAGAAAAAGTAATATCTTTAACTTTGTGCTCGCTGTGAGTTTTTCTACATTAGTGCTATGTTAATGCTTAAAATGGATGAAGAGGGTAACTTTCTTGATGAGAAAGATACTTTAACTTTAAAAAGAGTAGTATATTTAACTGTGTGCTCGTTGTGAGTTTTTCTAAATTAGAGCCGTGTTAATGCTTAAATGGATGAAGAGGTAACTTTCTTGATGAGACTTAGTGCGTTTTTGTCAGCCTTGTCTGGATTTTGATTTTAAGTGCGTTGTTCATTCTGGTTCTTCACAATATGGTCATCACTCGGACCATACTCTTCCGAACTTGCTTTGAAGTTTTAATGCAATCTATTATATTTATGATGCTGCAACGGTCATCTAGATTCTATTCTATGAGTAATTTGTTTGGGACAACTCTTTTTTATAATGTTTGGATGATACAGTAGTAAACTGCACTATGTCTATGCTCTGTTATGAGCTCCTATTCATTATTTATTTATCAAGAAATAAAAAATGAGGGAGAAGAGTAAGAGTTAACTGATTTAGCTTTATTTCCTCTTTATATGCTACATATTTCTTGAAGAAAGGAAAAGTAAAGATAGATGGGTGATTTTCATATTAATATCTCATTCTTTAATCATTTGGAGTCTAGGTTTATTTCCACTTCTCTCTTTATGATTCTTATGAAGAAAACTTGAAGGGAATCATTTGCAAAAAGAAGAGATGAAAAAGGGTTGGAAGCACGAAGAGGTAAATGAGGTAATGGGGGAAGAAGTTATAGAATACTCACGCACACCTTTAAAAATTTAGTGCAGTTCAAGGGAACATTTTACATAAAACATTATTGACTTTGGGTGGAAATTTAAACCTCTGATCACTTGAAAACATTGGCAAAGCTGCAAAACCCTTTCATCTTTTTGGAAAAAATAGATGTTGTTGCAATAATGATCACTTACATATGAGATAGAGATAATTTGGCCTCGGGTATTAATGCAACAAATAGCTTGCATTTCCAGATTGTCTAATCAGTTTGTTCTAGTGCCAATCATACCTGCTACAGTGATATTTTAGTAATTATTATTACAAGTAGACAGTTTTTCTATATCTTCAAAATATATGAATCTTGAACCATACAAATTAGAGGAAAAAAATATAAATCAGTTGAGATTTCTGCTTTATTATCAGTATCTTCATGGAAAAAGAAAAAAAACCTCTGAGCACATGTGAAGAGCAGAAGAGGCTAGTAATATTTTATCACAATACCTACAGGTTTTTAAAACGATTATTCTAAATGTTCATCAGTGATGTATCATTACACCTCATTGTGTGTCCAACAGTGTGTTATTAAATGATGATTTATAAATGGGAGTTTTCTTATTTGATTGAGAACTTATGAAGTGTTATTGTTATCTTTGGTAGGTCAAGGAGTCCTAATCGAGTTGGTTCCTTTTTGAAAGAAGACAAGAAATTGAAGTTGAAAAATAAATTTGCTGGTAAGAATATTTGGTAATGTTTTTCATATATGACTGAAAGCTAGTTTCTACATTTTTCTTTTGGTTAAAGTAATTGTACCACATTCATGGGCATGTAGTTTAGTTTTCATGGTTGTATCGTAGATTGCAATTAATATGTTGAGATGCCTCTTTTTTAAAATTTTTATCAACATTCCTTTTGGTGTTTGGAGATATTGTAGATGCATGGTAATATGATAGATTATATCATTTTTTTTCTTTTTTTTTAATAAAAAAATTGGCGTTAATATGTCTTATGCTAGATGTTTGTTCTTTATCATTTTTTTTTTCCTGTTTCTATATTTTCATCTGCTTCTTTTGATAAATCAACCACTGTTTACCTCCCATCCTAAATGAGATTTTTTTACAAATTTTGAATTGATGTTCTTTATGTATTTGTCTACATAGATTTGGCATCTAGAGTAAGCCACCTTAATACTAGGATGGCATCTGGAAGTCCATTTTTTGATGATATACGGAGCAAACCTGAGGTTATTGATCCTCCTCAAAGTGAAGACATGATGGATGTTGGTGAAAATGTGAATGATCCGGCTCCAAATGCTCTAAAACCTAATTTGACTGTTTCTAGTGGTGTCCGCGAGCTATTGGAGTGCCCTGTGTGCTTAAACGCCATGTACCCTCCTATCCATCAGGTTTGTAGAAGATGGGTTATTTTACTTGGTCATTTCTTGAACGCTTTTACATTGAAAGCCAACTCTTGGGGATCAGTCAATTGCTTGCTATCTTGCTTGATGACAAGTTGCTGATTGTTGTTTGAAATATTTGAGGGTTGGTAATAAAATCAAATCAGTCATATATGATTTATAATTGACTGTTATGGTAGCCAGCAACTGTGATACTGTTTTTTAAATGGTACATGCTATATAGAAAATATAAAGAAAAAGGAAGGGAAGGGGCACTTGGGTGGGGTGTGTGTTGGGGGGGGATCTTACCCCACTTTGAAAATGAGAATGGGAACATTTAGAAGAATGCAAATTCCTCACCTTTAATTTATTGGTATTCTCCCTTATTGCAGTGTTCAAATGGTCACACATTGTGTTCTGGTTGCAAGCCCCGGGTGCACAACCGGTGCCCCACTTGCAGGCATGAACTTGGCAATATAAGATGTCTAGCATTGGAGAAGGTTGCTGCTTCTTTGGAACTTCCATGTAAATATCAGAGTTTTGGGTGCATGGGCATATACCCATATTACAGCAAACTCAAACATGAATCTCAATGTGTCTATAGACCCTATAACTGTCCTTATGCTGGATCAGAATGCACTGTCATTGGTGATATTCCTTCTCTGGTGGCCCACTTGAAAGATGATCACAAAGTTGACATGCACAACGGCAGCACTTTCAACCATCGCTATGTCAAATCAAATCCACAAGAGGTTGAAAATGCCACATGGATGCTGACGGTATAGTGTTGCTTCATCCCTGTCTCATTGTCTTCTTTATGGTTCTTTTCTTGCCTACCGTTCAGTAGAGGAGGTCATGTGTTTCTCTATGTGCAATTCCAGTAGAAGATTTGCATAGGATGCATCTATTTCAACTAATTAATCAGTATACAGAATTTCTGTTATCCTGTCACTGAAGGGTTTGTTTTGTTGTTTCAGCTAAAACTGGATGAAATATTTATATCTCAATTCTTTGGAGAGCTCCTATCTTTAGTTTAGGATCATGACATCGTGTAATGAGCTTGATGATTAAAATGCACATCAATGAAAGCGGACTTATAGGAGTTAATTTAAATGCAGAATTGTAGTGTAGCGTATCTGTATGGGTTTGTTCTGTTGTTTTGCCTAAATATGGAAGAAAATTAGTATGTCATTATTGTGAAGATCCCTTGTTTATAGAAACATTACAACATTTAAGTAATGAGCTTAAAGAGGGCCCATACTAGGCATAATAGTTCCTGCCATATCAGGGTGTGTGATCCTATGTTGATGGCGGCATGACTACACGTACACTTTTTAATACGTCACAGCACATTCACCTATAGCTAAGTTAATCCTTGCATTTACCGGAAAACTTGGCCATGGGTTTGTAACTGGATTGGATTTATCTGTTAATTTGCAGGTCTTCAGTTGCTTTGGTCAGTACTTTTGTCTGCATTTTGAAGCTTTCCAGCTTGGGATGGCTCCAGTCTACATAGCATTCTTGCGATTTATGGGTGATGATAATGAGGCAAAGAACTACAGCTACAGCCTAGAGGTTGGTGGAAATGGCAGGAAGATGATTTGGCAGGGGGTACCTAGAAGTGTTCGAGACAGTCATAGGAAGGTTCGTGACAGTTTTGATGGCCTCATCATTCAGCGCAACATGGCTCTCTTCTTCTCCGGAGGAGACCGAAAGGAGTTAAAGCTTAGGGTGACAGGTAGGATTTGGAAAGAGCAGTGATAGGAATAGGAATTTCTGCCTTATCTTCTTTCCCCTCTATTTTGCCTTACAGCAAGTAGGTCAGTCCGTTCTGTCACCATCATGGGTCTTCTGGTCATGTATTTTCTGGAATTTAGGCGGCAAACTCTCTTTGCTTGTCCATGTATAAAATACATGAGTTGGAAGGCATGCCTGTTATCTATATTCACAATATATATGTATCTATTTGTAGATGAATTATAATCTGGGGCTGGTACTTTTTCCTTTTCTGTTCTTGCATGGGTGAATACATCAGTGCTTCAACAGCATTGAATGCACGAGCTATATAGCAATTGAATTGTGCTGTTAAACAACTTAATTTGGGAATGGTGTTTCCTAGCTTATGGCTGAAGAAAAAAAAAAATCTATTACTTTTCTTTGAAGAATAATTTCCTTTCATCATGGAGGATGGAAGGGCAAGCACAGATTCAAAGTTTCTCTTTTTCCACTAGTTTATGGTTCATGATAATCGTTATATGGTTTTCATTTAGATGGAAAGCTGGGGTCCATGAAGTTTCTTGCATATTTTATCTCATCCTTTCATCTCATTGATAAAATTCTAAGATAGCAACAGAGCAGCAACCAATCTTTGTTCTAGTCTTTTTGGAGATAAAGGGTCCAAATTCAGCCAAAAAAAAAAAAAACTGTTATTAAATAGAGGACAAAGCTTATATAAAGTATGTGTTCAAGACCCACTCAGGTTAGCCAAAAGTTAATGGCCAGCCACTTTTATTGTGTGTCTAATTATTTTTAAATTGAAATGGGGTCAATTAGAGCCCTTTATTTTTTAATCTCATCGTCTTTTTGTAAAGTTTATCGAAGTACTAATTTATTTATGTATAATTTAGCTAAATGGGCCGTTTTCACGATATCTCTTCCTGTCATGGCTGTTATTCCTTTTAGCTATCTGCTGCATTTTTTATTTTTTTCCTTTTTTCCTCTTTTTGTTGCTCACTTGCTCAGAAAACATAAACGAAAGTAACGTGACTGATCCAAACCCAATCAAAGGCCATAGAAGAAACAGAAAGAAAATCCAAGTCCAAGCTTAGTTTTTTCCTCTATCACGGATATCCTTTTTATAGGAGGATGGTTATTGGTCGGTGTAACCAAACAAAGCACTAAAGTGTCGTGTTTGTAACACTTTATCTTTTTGGCTTTCTCTTTTTAAAATAATAATATTAACAAATAATTTAACATAACTACTTTTTCTTTTTTTCGGTATTCACTGAATTGACAATTTCAGTCCAAACTTTTAACCGAAAGTTGAAACAATGTCCGTTCAAATTACTAAAAATTATCAATATTCACCCAATGATAAAAATATCCTTAATAAAATATTTCTTTTTTTAAAAAAATTACATTTTTTATAAAATAAAAAATAGGGTATGAAAATTTAAAATTTATTCATTTTTTTCTTAGAGATTTTTATTTCGAATTTTTTGAAGTATTTTTGTTTTATTGAAAAATATTTAGTCCTTTTTGTAGTTTATGAGAAAATTAAATTTTTTTAAAAAACAATGTCAATTGGATAATCTTGAAATTTTATTTTATTTTTTATTTTTTATGTCAAATCAATAAAAATGTGTTAAAAAGCACCATCGAATATGATTTCAAATGGAAGTCTACAGACTACACTACGGTAGGCTCCATCTTCGTGGATTGCACATGGTGGATCCCTTTCCTTTTCCAGATTGCCATTATCCTCCATCAATCATATTCGCCCATGGGAATCATCACCAATCACTGTGGTAGAGTGGGTTAACGAATAAAAAATGGAAAATGCTTGAAATATTAATAATTTTTTATTTAACTAAATAATTTCAGATCTTATTCTGTTTAAAACTTTAAACGATTCTTTCCTCTATATTTTTGTTTCTCAAAAACCAGAGATTTTAATGGCGTATTACTCAATATGGAAAATTGGAATTGATTGATATGATCGAGGTTATTAAAAGAAAGATTTGTCTAAGCAACGATTTAAAATGTTAAATCCCTATTATAAAATTAACCTAGAAAACCTAAATCTTAATTTTTTTTTTTAATTATATTAAAAAAACCCTCTAAAAACCCTGTGAAACCCTCACACTCGCAAGACGCTGAAACGCACACAGAGCACAGAGGCAATCCCTAGAGAATGACAACCTCGCCGTCTATGGAGTCCCTGATCCTCCAGCTCCACGAGATATCGGCTGTGAAGTTCGGTAACTTCAAGCTCAAGTCCGGCATCTCCTCTCCCATCTACATCGACCTCCGCCTCATCGTCTCCTATCCCTCACTCCTCTCCCAAATCTCTCAAACTCTAATCTCCTCCCTCCCCGCTTCCACCCGCTACGACGTCGTTTGCGGCGTACCCTACACCGCCCTCCCCATAGCCACCTGCGTCTCCGTTGCCCACAACACCCCAATGCTCATGCGCCGCAAGGAGGTCAAGGACTACGGAACTTCCAAATGCATCGAGGGCACTTTCGTCAAAGATCAGACCTGCCTGATCATCGAGGACCTCGTCACCAGCGGCGCGTCCGTGCTCGAGACCGCCGAGCCGCTACGCGCCGCGGGGCTGAGGGTCGAAGACGCCGTCGTCTTGATCGATAGGGAGCAGGGCGGGCGGGAGAATTTGTCGGAGAAGGGGATTCGGCTTCACGCGCTGATCAAGTTGACGGAGATGGTGAAGGTGCTGAGGGAGAAGGGTAAGGTGGAGGAGGACATGGAGCGCGTGGTGCTCTCGTTCCTGGAGGAGAATAGGAAGGTGGCGGTGCCGAAGGCGGTGAAGGTTAAGGGTTTGGGGTTCGGGGAGAGGGCAAAGCTGACGAAGAATGCGACCGGGAAGAGGCTCTTCGAGGTGATGGTGGAGAAGGAGAGTAATTTGTGTTTGGCTGCCGATGTTGGGACCGCCAAGGAGTTGCTTGACTTGGCCGAGAAGGTATGCAAAATCATAACTTCAGCGTAATTCCACCGCAAGAAATTATTGTAATAATTTAGTCAACAATTAAATTATTGTAATAATTTTAAGAAATTGATAGTTGATTAAAAATATATAAAAAAAAAAAAAAAAAAATGCTATAGCTAGCATTTTCCGTAAAAGGATAGACAAGTTTAAGGTACAGAAGTACTAGTAATTTGCTGACACAGGCATTTTAATATTGTCGCTAAAAATCTTTTGTTTTTTTTTTTTGGGTTAGTGGGCAGGGTTGGTGATGGTTCTTTGAGAAGGTGGGTTGGGCCTGAAAAGTGGCCCGGTTCATTATTGGGCGGGCCCAGTAAAGAATGTGTTTGTTTTCTATAATTAATAAATTTGTCTGTGTTTGTTATGTATATGAAGTAGATTAGATATGCCTGGTGTCTTCTGATTTTTTTTTTTTTTATTTGTTTATTTATTTTGACCTTAGAGGATGTGGCAACTGGCAAGCCTCTAACTTTACTGTGGAGTTGGGTATGAGGTGGTTGGCGTAGGCTGTGTTAATTTTAGGTGTACAAGCTTTTGCGGTTGGATATGGAAATGGTAAAATCCTAGGAGGCTGTTTCCAATGTTTTACTATGCTAATATATTTTAATGAAGGTAATTCTACATTGGCAAATTGGGGACATTTTTAGTAAGTGCTTTACTCGAGCCACCTCATTTTAGCAAAGCAAATGCGCTCAATAGTTGATGCGCTTGAGTTCATTAGTGAAGATTTGAGATACAACATATCTAAAGTTGAGCTCATTGGCTGATTCTATTGCAATTTTACTGCAGGTTGGCCCGGAGATATGCATGTTGAAAACCCACGTGGATATATTGCCTGACTTCACCCCAGATTTTGGTTCTAAACTTCGCGCGGTACGACTTGCCTGTTTCTTTTTGTTTAGCACTTCGACCAAGTTCTTGATTATTAATATTAGAAGTGTTTTGATTACATGTACGCTCAAGATTGGGTTTAGTTGCACCAAATAAGAATTTGCTTCAATGGTGGTGTGGACATTTAGATGCTAACAATTTTGTTGTTGTTCGACATGAGATGTTCACCAAACCGAACTATATACACTTATACATGGTGAGAAGGCTTGAATGATGTTGCTTTATTGTGCATTTGGACGTTCCAAGGAAGTTGAGTGGCTCCTTTGTATTTAACAGGGTACAATGTCCAAAATTTATCCCTGCATTTTCCAAATGTCGGTTATTTTACAAAGCCTTTTTACTTTCAAAGAAATGCATCATCGTATTGAAAATTCAGCTTAGGATGTTAACCTCATTTTTTTTTTCTTTTCCATTTTTTTTTTGTTAGTTAAACTTTTTACAAATTTTTCTTTTTGAATAAGAAAGCCCACTTAGTAGTTGTTCTCATTATCAGTATTCAAAGCTTGGTGACAGATGCTGGCATTGTTAATACTTTGAAGCTACTTTTGATTTTCTCTATATAATTGACCTGTATTCTATCATGTGGCTCTTGTGAGTCTGTGTTTAATTGAATTCACTGCTTATTTATAGCTAATTCACTGCTTTATTCTGTTGAAGATTGCCGATAAACACAATTTCTTAATCTTTGAGGACCGTAAGTTTGCAGACATTGGTAACACTGTGACAATGCAGTATGAAGGGTGAATGAGCTTCCCTCTAGTTTTTTCTTAAATCCATTTCTGTTGTATCTGTGTCCTGGCCTGACAGCCCATGGTCCCGTTGTTTGCAGAGGCATCTTTCGCATATTGGATTGGGCTGATATTGTTAATGCTCACATAATCTCTGGTCCTGGAATCGTAGATGGACTGAAGCTGAAGGTTTGAACTAACTCTTTTTTCCTAACTTTGAGCTAATCTATAGCTTTATTATTACCTTACTCGGTAGCTGGACTGTAGTAAGGCCTCAAAAGAATCCTCCCCATATTAATTTTGAGTACTCTTTGGACTGTATGTAGGGTTTGCCTCACGGTAGGGGCTTGTTATTGCTTGCTGAAATGAGCTCAGCTGGTAATCTTGCCACGGGAGACTACACATCTGCAGCAGTAAAAATTGCTGAGGGTCACTCTGATTTTGTGATTGGCTTCATCTCAGTCAATCCAGCATCATGGCCAGGGACACCTGTAAATCCAGCATTCATTCAGGCAACCCCTGGAGTCCAGATGGTAACTGGTGGTGATGCACTTGGCCAGCAATACAACACTCCATATTCTGTAAGTTCTGTTCAGTGTTCACTTGTTCTCTCCCTCTGTATACTTTTTCTTCATTCATTCACTCTTTTTCTTGGCAGAAGATAATGGAAAGGGTAAATAACAGGTGATACCAAAGGAGAGCAACTGGTTTTCCTAGAGTGTGTTTGGCCTCTAGGAAAACACGAGTTTTTAAACAAAATCGCAAAAAGTGTTCTGTTTGGGAGTGCGGTTGAAAAAAATGGCGGTTTGAAAATGTGGAAAAATCCATGTTTTAAGACCGCAGATAAGGGGGTATTTTTAAAAAAAACACTCGATTTTAAAGGCCAAACTGTTTAAAAAAAATTGATTTTTCATTAATTGCGTTTTGAAATTGCTATTTTTTCCCAAACTGCTCGTTTTAAAACTGCTATACCAAATGGATATGTTTATACTAGTTCAAAATTTTATTGAAGTCGTTGAGTTTTATATGATCTTTCCTTGGGGATTGAGTCATTATGTTAGAGGAATTGTTTTCTACGAGTACTTCATTGATTGATGATGCTCAAGTTTCATTAGTGGCACTATAAAAATACTTGTCAAAGTATCAATGATAGGAAATGGACTCTCATACTCCATTACTAATCTTCTGTATACACTTTTGAGTTGCTTTTCTTGCTCTCTTGTTATTGCAAGCTGATCTTTCATGACTCGGACAAATGTTTTTCCAGGTCATCTATGATAGAGGTAGTGACATAATAATTGTAGGCCGCGGAATTATTAAGGCCGCAAACCCCGCAGACGCAGCTCGGGAGTATCGTCTGCAAGGATGGGATGCATATTTGGCTAAATGCACGTAAGGTTTATGCTTGTATGGTTTTCTAATTGGTGGATGCATAAACTTTTTGCTTAAATGAAAGCTAGAATGCTATGTAGTCTTATAGCTTGATATGTGCGTCACATTTTTCTTCTACTTAATATTGTTTGCAAGCATAGTGGCACCTTCCATCAAAATATATCAATCCGTCGTTGTGGTGGTGGTGATCTTAAATGATGTGACATGAGAGTTGTGATACTCGGAAACAGTAGTTCAATGGCTTCTTTAAATTTAAGGAATCATATTACTTTTTGCTTCTTTTACATCAGATTATTTATTCGTTTCCTATACCATATATATATATATATATTTCTTTAACACTAAACAGCAACCAAGAGGAAACTGCTGCTGGAAGCAGTGGAATCCACTTAAAAACGACTGTTTTCTTGGATCAAATAGACCCAAAATGGTTCCACTATCTGTATTTTGCAACACACTTGAATTTTGGATGTATCATTAATTTATGCTCGAAGCATTTTACCCCATCCATGGAATGATAAACAAAATTGCAGCCAATCCTTCACTTTATGTTATATTCAAAATGCTATCTAGCAAGGCCATTCAGTTTAGCCTCCCTGGTTGGGCTGAAGCCCTAGTATATATTAATCACTACAGTGTGTGTTTAGGGTGTTTAGGGTTTTTGGATTGAAGCCCTAGTATATATTATCTACGCATAATATTATAGGAGAGTTAAAAAGAAGACACTTTTACATGTGACACAATTGAGAACTGCATTCTAACCAGGCCAATTATTGGAATTGCCTTGAGAAGCCTTTAATTGAATCTGAAATCATAGCATGCAATACACCCATAAACTGTCACACCCCGATCACATAGGGGAATAAGGAAGTGATCTTACATCTTTATTGCGCAAATGAAACTAAATACCATATTACTTAACCAGAGCAATACTCCATACATTATAACTTGAAAACTTCAAAATATAACAGTAACAAAGTTTACAACTTAATCCACTTCTGAAGTTCAAGTATAACTATATATAGCACAACGTGATAACCAAAAATTAAATAAAATTCTGATCCTTGCTACGAACTTGGCCATCTACCTTATTTCATTGATCTTTGATACTACCTAGAAGTTTCAAAAATAAAGGAGCGAGTATATCAAATATTATAAAACATAGATTTAAAACACTTTGCAATAGGGTTTTCTAATAACCTTTATGATGGTCACATAAATGATGAAATACTGGAAAAATAAGTCGTATAAAACTTTTCTTTCATCATAAGCACACACATAACATTTAGCATGCGAAAACTTTCATTAAATCCATAAACATTTATGTTTTCAAAAAAAAAAATCCATAAACATTTATTTGTAATATTCTTTTGTCATGTGGATAAACTTTGAAAAAAAAAAGAGTAACTTTACGGATAGCTTTCATAAAATTGTCGCATAAAAAATGAAAGCTTTTCATCATCCTTTTACGTTCATAACCAAATTAAAGACTTGATTTACACATTTCTCGACTCGACCAACCCATGCCATTTTATTGATGGTAGGTTGGAGATCTCACATTGATTAAGTGCCCCATCACCAAATCTAGTGGTAGGGTGCAAGATCTTGCACTAATCTGGTGACAAGGTGTGAGATCTCGCATCCCAACCACTACACATCATCATCCCTACAAATTAAAAAAAAGACTGACTACTACTTTTTCAATGGAATTTAAGATACTTAATGTGGTTAATCATTTTGCGGCAAAATTCCAGTAGTCGACACCAAGGGTGTGTTTGGCAAAGGAGTGGGCCGGACCGAACCCAAAGACCCAAAATTTTTTTCTCAAAATCAACTCCAACATTTTTACTTTTTACATTACTTCAATAACTTTTTATTAGTATTCAAATAAAATAATCACTATAAAACAAAAATTTTCATTTAGCTGAGTTGTTACATTAAAATTACATACAAAATTAAGTATATTGTTTATGAGCTCTCAGCACACCAACTCACTTTAAAATCTCCAAACATAAGATAAATTAAATCAACAACTTTAAGATAAAATTGAACCCCTAAATGATATCACTTTTAAGGTATATATTGTCTACGCATAATATCGTATAAAGTGAGTTGGTGTATCTGAAAGTTTTAAGGTATACTTCAATTTGTCAGTGACTTATTCCTTACTACTAAATTGGCCATCTACCTCGACCAAGACCTGACCATGATGTCTGATTCCCTCGATCATCGACACTATCTGAAAGTTTCAAAAATAAAGGAGTAAGTCGACATGCACCCAGTAAAAAACGAATATTATGCAATATGGATTTATCATATGTGAGCAATAAACATTCATCATTTGCATTTTAAAACTTTCTTAGGCAGCTCACTCGTTGTCATATCATTTAGGGGTAAAAATGCGGTTACGGTTAGTGGTTATTGACTAAAACCGCTAACCGTAACCGCCTAGGCGGTAAGTAAAATTCACTAACCACTAGGCGGATAGTAGAGTTACTAACTGCTTTTTTTTTAAAAAAAAAAATGATGTCATTTCTATGGTAATACGATAATATCATACTATATACAACATCATTTCTAGTTTTTTATACATTTTTATATGGGAAAATTACAGTTTACCCCTCCAAAGTTGACAGCGTTTTTCAATTCGAACATCAAAGTTTCAATTTTTGCAATCCACCCCCACAAAGTTCCAATTTTTTCAATTCAACCAATATCATCCCAAAATTTCCATATTGCCCTGATTTTTTTTAAAAAAATTTTTTATGAAAACAAAAACAAATTTGGGGGTGCAAAAATGACCAGATGACCAGCCACCCTAAATTTTTTTTAATTTTTTTTTATAAAAAATAAAAATTAGGGGCAATATGAAAAGTTTTGGATAAAATTGGTCAAATTGCAAAAATTTGGAACTTTGGGGGGTGGATTGCAAAAATTGAAACTTTAGTGTTCGAATTGAAAAACGCTGTCAACTTTGAGGGGGTAAACTGTAATTTTCCCTTTTTCTATATATTTAAAATTTTTAACACAAAAAGGGCATCGTTGTTTAGCGGTTTTTAAAAAACTTAAACCGCTAAGGCAGTTAACGATTAGTGCCGTTAGAGGTTAGTTTTCACACCTAAATTATCACTTTAATCTCGTAAGATTGGGTGGTGGGTCTACTTTTGGGACCCTCACGCATCCTTCAGTCAAAAGGCTGAGAAACATTTAGAATAAGACCCAATGTTAACAGCAACTTCATTCTCTTTTTTTTTTTTTTTTTTTTGATATGTCCACACAAAGGAAGGGGAGGGAGGATTCGAACTAGTGACCTCCGCTTCATTAGGCGTGGTCCACAGCCGATTGGGCTACCCCTTGGGGACCATTCTCTCTTTATTGTGGGTGAACGTGGGAATATATTAACATTAAACCTCACCATCTCAATGTTTTTCAACGTGAGTTTAGTGTTTGTCTTGTAGGATTCTCACATCATTAAGTTATGGTACCTTGTTCTTCATCTCGCCATAGGGTTTTCCAATCACCTTTATGATGCTCACATAAATGATGCAATATGGGAAAAATAATTCATATAGAACTTTTCTTTCATTATAGGCACATACATAACATTTAAAACATGTACTTAAAACATAGCATTTAGAATGTCCATATATACTTTCATTCAATCCATAAACATATATAATTTTGTAATATTCTTTTGTCATATGCATAAACTTTGAAAATCATGAAGAAGAAGAAGAAAAAAAAAAGAGTAACTTTACAGATAAATTTCATAAAATTATTGCATAAAAAATGAAAACTTCTCCTTCTATATGCTTTCATAACCAAATTAAAGACTTGATCCACACATTTTCGTGGATATAGAATATAGACTTTCATTGAATAATATAAAATAGAAATCTACACAAAATGGTTGTTTTTTTCCCTGTTGGTCTAGTGGTGGTTGGTAACTATAAAACATTTAGAAAAATGAGACACTTTTCAAATTTTTTTTCTTTCAAAGTTGGCTCTCAAATGATGTGTCACCATCCCATGAACTGGTATACATTTCTCAAAATAATAAATCTCATGAGCTGGTAATATTGTTTAATTTGGTTATGAATTCAAAGAGAACTTTACCAGATCAAAAGTTTGAACTCAAGGAATCTGTGCCTTCCCAACATGGTCTTGAATACACTTGAATAAACAACTTACAAAACGGGCTTTACCTTTATTAGTGGGTAGAATATTGGGCATTATCTCATGTCTTGGCTTGCAAATGGTTTTGGTGCAATAAAAAGTATGGTTAAATACTATTCTAGTACCTGTAGTTTGCATCAAAATCAAATAACCACCTAAGTTTTCAAAAATATCGCAAATGATACTTATGGTAAGCCAATAAATCCACTTGGTACCTCTGTCAAAATTCCGTTAAGTTTTTTAACGGAATGTCATATCACCCTTACACATGGGCGCCACGTGACGTGGTACCTGAGTTTTGGGTGTCACGTCATATTTTTAAAAAAAATTAAAAAAAAAAAAAACATATTTTATTTTTTATTTAAAAAAAAAAAACGCTGGGGTGGCCGAACC
>NC_081541.1:44632099-44672119 GCF_901000735.1 Corylus avellana
TAGTATGGGGGTGGCTGAAGCACCCCCATGGCATAAGGGGGTGGTTCGGCCACCCCGTTGGGTTAAACCTTTAAAAAAAAATTGAGGGTTTGGCCCAACCACCCCCTTGGCCTAAGGGGGTGCTTCGGCAACCCCCATACCGGCCGTTTGGGGGTGGCCGGCCACCCCGTTTGGCCTGGGGTGGTTCGGCCACCCTAGTATATATATATATTTTGTTTTTGGTTCTTTTTTTTTGGAATTTTTTAAAAATAAAATATGTTTTTTTGGTTTTTCGTTTTCTTTTGGATTATTTTTTTCAAAAAAAGTAAACTATGACGTGGCACTTAAAAACTCAGGTACCACGCCACGTGGCACCCACGTGTAAGGGTGACGTGACATTCCGTTAAAAAATTTAACAAAATCTTGACAGAAGTACCAAGTATGTTTATTAGCTTATTACATCTACTATTTGCGATATTTTTAAAAATTCAGGTGACTATTTGATTTTGGTGCAAACCACAGGTACTTAGCCACTGTAATTGGTTTTACGGATATACTAAAATACAAGCAAAGACTAAAACCTTCACAAATACACACTTCATATTGAAATTGGGGCAATGTTGCAGCTGTTTTAAAATGTTCGCAACCTTTAACTTTATCTATAAAGCTGCAGCTCCTTCATCAACTTCTGAGAAATAAGAAAGTGGGTTGGGAGGTGAAGACGGATAGAACGAGGTAATGGCAAGTTTATTTGCTTGCACATTAAGGAGGAAAAGGATAAGTAATTTCATCATCACCGTTATAAGTTTTCTAACCATCTTTTTTCTCACACTTTAAAGACTTTCTTATTTTGAAGTTTAATTCGAAATGATAATTAAGGCTTAAACCCTTGCATTTATATGCAAGTGAATGATTAGACCCCGCCACTTAATAGTTCTTTTTTCTTTCTTTTTTTAAGTATTACATTTCTTAGTAAAGTGACTTTTGGTTAGAGCAAATTAATGTTTTAAGATCATATTTAAGTTCACATGTGACTTTTAGCAAAACTAAAGTATACATTAATACATGTAAGAGTGCAATTCAATAAACAAGTGAAGATGGATGACTAAATAATTAAGAGGTATTATATCAATGCATCCATTCGAAAGGTTTTGATATATTAGCTCGAAAAGCACGATAAACACTTTCTTTAAGAACAGATAAAATTTGAATTGTTTGGAAAGACATTATTTATTTTTTTATTTTTAATATTAAAGACACTACACAAAAGGCTTTGTTTATAGAAAATAAAAATTACATAAGATAATGGAATTTTACAAATTATGAAAAGACATCTTAAGCAAATAGAATAGACCAGCTTCATCATAGTAAAATACATGCCTTACTTTTAATGGGAAAAAAATGTATTGATTCAATGTTTAAGCAATAGAAAATTCTATGTTGCGCAATATTGCCTTGAATAAAATTTTATTTAAATGGAGAATTGTTATAAAATAGTAATTTTTGACCGAGTAGCATGAATGAGTTAAGTGGCTTTATTTATTTATTTATTTTTATTCAATTAGAAAAAGAAACATGTCCCCTGGCTAGGTTTGTAAGTCTCCAATGAGTAATTCTTATAAGAATTTATCCAAACTTGGAAGGGTCAATTTTTGTTTGCATTAATATTGTTTTAAAGAAAGTTTTATTTAAATTAGGAGCTATTTAAGAGCGACAACATTTCATAGAATAAGATATATCATACGTTAAATGGTTTTTTTTTTTTTTTAAGAATTAAAAATTAAAAAATTAAAAATTTAAAAAAAAATTCTTGCTTAGAGCTCAGAAGCTTCGAAATTATTATGTAATTAGTAAAGTTATTTTTATAAAGGATCCTCTAAACCTAGAAGAGTCAATTTGCTGGGCATATGAAGCTATGAAGTGGTAGCATGCATCTAAAAGTTTCAATAGGGGCGTAATTGAGCTGAGCTTGAGCGAGCTTCGACTGTCCGAGCTCCGCTCGTTTATTTTGGAATCAAGCTCGGGCTCGAGTTTGAGCTCGACTCAAGCCTGAGATTGTTGTTTGAGTTCGGCTCAATAGTGTTGAATCCCTGTTTGAGCTCGAGCTCGGGCTCGACTATTCTAGCCGGAACCCATATCAAGAACACATCACAAAATCTCAACCTAAATCAAACGTAGGTGAAATCTTACCCAACCAATGTGATTTTTCTTTTATAAACAATGGGCGTAAAGAAAATACACATGAAAGGCTAAGATTTTAGCTCACAACAACCCATGGTTGGAAACCCCTCATCTTTGGCTTCATCGTCTTCTTCTTTCAACCATCGCAATTTCTGCATCTCGATCTCTCTTGCAATCTCTGCATCTCGGTCTCTCTCTATCATGTATTTGAGTTTGATTGAGACCAATTAGCAAGAAGCAGTAGATGCGGCGAGGGTTTTGGTATGACTGTATGAGTAAAAGTGGAGAGATGAGGAAATGAAAGAAATGGATGGGTGCAAGCTCGCAAGGCTTGGAGATTGAAACATTGTAGCATTTTCGAGGCGATGTGTCAGCTGTTGAGGCTGATTGCTGCAGTCGTGAGCAATTTTTGCGAAACAGTTGGCAAAATCAAAGGCTCTGAAACTTTCGTATTCTAACACTTAAACATAAATGCAATTTTAAGATTTCCATAAATAATGAGATTTATGGAAGGGAATCAACCAATCAGGAAATGAGATTTTATAGGCTATAATAAACACAGTATAAAATCCCATGTAAGTCTGGTGTGTAAATTAAGACCAAAATAAATGCAATTTTAAGATTTTAATGAATAATGAGATTTATGGGAGGCAATGAGCCAATTAGGAAATGCAATTTTATAGGATTTAATAAACACAATATAAAATCCCATGTAAATCTGGTGAGCAAATTAAGACCAAAATAAATGCAATCTTAAGATTTTAATGAATAATGAGATTTATGGGAGGGGATCAGCCAATCATAAAAATACATAATTAATTATTTGTTACTCAATTTATATATATATATATATATATATATACACGAGCTTATACAAGTTTGCTCACGAGCTTAGTCGAGTTAAGCCAAGCTTGCTTTATTTAATATTCGAGCCAAAATTCGTGTTCACGAAATGTTTCATTTAATATTCGAGTCGAGTATGAGCCGAGCCGAGCTCGCTCATGAGCGACTTGCTCTCTTAACACCCTTAAGTTTCAATATATTGAATGAAAGCACCCGAATAAATAGACTACCAATAAGAAACAAGAAAATAAAAAATAGCAAACAAAATGATAGTCCAATTAGCTTTGACCCGACCCGGCTACTAGTTACCATTTTTGCGTGTTGTCGGCACGAAGACAAAAATGGTGGCTAGTGGTTACGACTTACGTGCACAACAGTCACTATGCAACTGTATTTGCACGCGCCAACACCATTAGAACTCTCTCACGCGCCATTAACTGGCCAACAACCCCCTTTATCCCCTCTTGGTTTTTCTATAATGATTGACAATTTGGCACATCAATATTTATAATTTTTTAAATATAATAAAATGTGATAGAGGAAAAAAACCATTTGTTAGATGTTAGAAAGGCATGTTTGGGTGTGTGTCTGAGAGGTTTAAAAGTGCATTTAACACTTAAAAAGTCTATTTAAAAAAAAAAAAGTACATGTTCGGTAAAAGAAATTGAAAACACTTTTAAGGGTTCAAAAAACCTATTTTTTTTATCCTTTAAAAGTTTATGTATCTTTTAAAATTACCAGTAAATTTGGAATAAATTATTTTAGAATTTTGATTAAATTCATCATTAAGTCCATCTATCTCCAAACAAAACCAAAAAGCCCATTTGACTCCGGAATTATTTATCCAATCTTCCCTTTTTGTTAGTGGATTAAAATTTGTTATGTTTTTGAAGTTTTTCCTAGATTATAATTTTACAAATGGAACCGATTGGAAATTGCCTTTTATTATTCAAATATTTGTGATATCTATGATACACGAATAGGAAAATGCTATGTGTTTTTTTAGTGTTCTCCTGGTGTTCTCATAATTGTGATGTGACTTTTAAAATCACCAATAGATTAAAAGTTAATAACAATAATATCAAATTCAATGATAATTTTAAAAACCACATTACAATAAAAAAACACCAGGAGAACACTAAAAGAACACCTACTATTTCCAACACAAATATATGGATTGTATCCTAAGGAAGAAATCTCATATCTAGAGTTTAACTATATTTATAAATTTGTTGCTTATGTTGTTCCTTTTTTGGTTCATTGCTATAATTTCAATGATTATGTAGTTCATTATAGGAAAAAAAAAATTCTAAATATTAAATTAATAAATATAATTATTTATTTTTTAAAACAAATAATTATCAAAATTAAAGAAATTATAGATGATATATAATTGATGAAAATAAATGGTGAAAGAGGTGTACCATGTAAAGTTAGTTTATGTTTACGCTCCAAAAAAGCGCGTGGGGATAACTCTAGCTGAATGTTTATTGGCCAATCAAAGAATCAACCACCAGAACCGTATCATTCCCCAAAATTCCGATTCTCCAATCTTTTGACTTTATTTTTTCATGGCACTCACATTCTATTCATATTAAAAAATAAAACAATTTTTTAAAGAATAAATACAAATAAAAAAAATAAAATAAGGCAAAAAAAAGGGGGAAAAATCCACTGCAGATTCCTGGTATAGATCCCTTCTGTTTTTCCTGGATTATCCATTTTCTCGTATATGCATGATCCCAAAGCTTGAGTTTTTTTTTTTTTTTTTTTTCAGCCAACGTATATTTTTCTCAATTTTGATGGGTATTTAGCTGGTTTGCTCGTTCATGAACAATATGTTGTATTTCTCACCAAAATGTTTGATTCTTGGCTTTTCTTTTGAGTACCCATTTCGTTTCGTGCAGGAAGGAAGCTGACAGGAACACCCTTTTTCATTCAGATTATTTTGCAATCAAATATTTCAATTTGTAAGAGATAAATACCCTTTTTTTTTTCTTTTTATGTCCTGGAAAGTTTCTAAATTTGGGTTGTCTGTAACACCCGTGTCATTGGATGCAGAGAAGAAAATGATAAGGTGGGTGTTCTCAAATAGCAGTTTTCATGATTTCGTTTGAAAATATTGGTGGCATGGAGATGTCTACCCAGCGAGAGATTAATTCCGATCCCAATAATGTTTCGGGTATATTTCTATTTTTATTTTCACCAAGGAAGATATTATGCAGAACAGTCTTAGTCATTGATGGAATGTTTTGTTTCACTTTTGTTTTTTTTTTCATTTTAAGGAAATAATAATGTGTTAGAGAACTTAGTGACGTTTCAGGTATTTTAAATTTTTTTCCCCAATGAAGATATTATGCAGAATTGTCTTAATTATATTATGGAATGTTTTGTTTCACTTTTGTCTTTTGTCATTATAAGTAAATAAATTTTGTGTTAAGAGAACTTAGTGATGGTGATAGCAAAGCATGAATCTTTCTGCAGTATGCTAAAGTCATCAGGAGGCAAAATTATAGTAACATCCAGACAATACTAGTAAATTAGCCAAAAAAAGAAAAGAAAAGAAAAGAAAAGAAAGTAATGAATTGGTTGCATAAAAAATTTTTGAAACTGAAAGTATGTGTTGATTAAAATTTTGCTTTTGAATTTTTTTAGTTTGATAAATACTAGTAAGGTTATTCTTGTAAAAAGGAGCACCTTGTCTGAGAGGATAAAATGAAGATAGCATGTGGTTAATATATGAAGGGTTGAGAAAGTGATTTAACTTAGATTATTCTTGGCTTTATCTTTGTTTTGGTTAACCTATTTTCTTTCTCCACCTTTTTTCATTAGGTAAAAGTGAAGCCAGGTTCCACTCCAACTCCAAGGTGGCTACAAGTAATTACCAGTACATATGGGGCTTTGTCTTGGGGTTTTAGCTGAAAATGTTTTGCGCATAATTCTTTTTTCCTCTCTTTTTGCTTCCCATATAGATATTAAACATTGATCTTAATTATTTCTTAAAGAAAAAGTCAATGGGCCATCATTAGATTCCCAAACTTACAAATGCAATTCTTTGCTTGTATAAATGGTAGTCAATAATCATTAAATTGCCAAACTGAAGGACCTAATATAATACAGCGCCGATGGTCCATCAGTGTAAAATCCTTTCAATTCATCTGCATACCCTATGAAGTGTCTTGGGATGATTCTTCCTCTAACGATGGAACATATAGTTGGTAGGTTCTTGATCTTAAGGGGGTTCAAGCGAGTCGTTCATGAAGGTCAAAAAATTATGGTATAAGTTAGCAGTCTAGAATTTGAAATCATGCCTCCTCAGGTTTTTGCTCTCCTAGTGGCAAAGATGATGTTTGTTTGTTTGATGTTTCTCAAAAGCCGCATTGATCATATCGAGGTGATATGACAAGAAGTCTAGTAGAATGACCCCTAAAGATAATGAGTAGTACTTTCCAGAGTATTTGCAAGAAATTTCCAAAACAGGATAAATGGGATAGTTTCAGCTATACTTGAAAAAAATTGATGAAATCTGCTCGAGGACATTCACTGCTCTGCTCATATGTTCAATCTTGTTCAATCCAAGAAGACTGCACTTCTTGATGCTTCTTCTTTTCCAGTTTCAGTTGTGGGACCTTATGAAACTTTATACTCACCTCATTTTTTAATAATATGATCAATTTTTGTACCCAAACACAAAATCATTTTCTTTTGCTTTTGATGATCGTTTGGGAAGGTGCGCTCTACCAACATATGAGTAAGCTTCTTAGATTTTCTCATGCTACAGCATCTTGATGCTTATTGTTAATCTCCATGATTGCTTAATGCTAATCAGTTTTTAGTAGCATTTACTTTTTTGATACCAAACATAGCTTCCCTTTGGTGCAGAACTTTATGGTGTGACTTTCCTGTTCTTGCCAACTTTTATGATGGTCTATTATTTGATGACAAATATTCCATATGTAGGGTCAGCATCAAGCTTATATGATCTCTTATGTTTAGACACACCAAGTTGGAGTAGCGAAACAGATCGATGTTCATCTTCCAGTATGTTGAGACTTGATGTTTTAATTTCTTGTTTAATTTTGCACTAGCTTATCAACCTTTTCCTAGTCCTTGACCCATGTGGTGGTAGTTTGTGTCATTCTTAAAGTTTATCAAATTATGAATGCCAATTGGTAATTGAAATAAATGAGAAACACAAAGGCCTATCCAACAAATTAAGAACATATTATATGGTCAGTTCCTAGCAAAGATTAGTGCTCTAGAGGTAAGTTTATTGCCACTACAAACATATTAAAGCTCCTGTTCCTCCTCCAAATCTTAGCTTTTCAAATGGGAGGTCAGGTATTTATTCTTTCACCGGATGTTTATGAAATTCTTGGTTCAAGGTCAAAGTACACTTTATTGGTATTCACCAGTGAAATTCATGTCCTATTCATAGATATGGGCTATCAAAATCATGCAATTATTTTGATCATGAGTCTAGCTCATACACTGATATGATATTTACCAAACTAGATGATTATTCATGTCATATTATCTCCAAAATCTGAATTATTCCTTTCACTGAATGATTTTTATTCTTACACAACTTTCTGGCCAAAAATTTTGATAGCTTGCTTTCTTGTATGTACTCTTCATAAAGTACTTAAATGCTTTGATGTTTGATCTGCAACTCTGTGTATAGGAAATGATATCTCCTTCGGTGTCTTCTAAACAAATCGCTTGATAAAGTTCAAGCAGCAATGTCTGACTTTCGCAACTTGTATTTTTTATTAACTAGGTCCGCAACTAAGACTGGAGAGTCTGTTACATCAATCTGGTAATAGGTTCTGTGCAGATTGTGGAACTCCAGATCCAAAATGGGTGTAAGTTATCATATCTTGAGTAAATAGGATTAATAATGTCATTGCCAATGAATCTTTTATGCCCCTCTTCCTGAAAAGACCGCTTTCTCTCTCTCTCTCTGTGAAGTCTTTTGTTGTCATTATTTTTTAAAATTAAGGCATTATTTCATGGTATTATTTTGAGCGATGCAATTGTTCAGCATACATATCTATTGATTTCTCACTAATCTACACAGAAGGAAAACTGCTCATACTGTTTAGTCAAGTTTATTATGGGCAAATGAATAGCTTATATTTACTTAATTCATAATTGTTCATCTGGTCATTGTCAGATCCTCAAATCTGGGAGTATTTATTTGTATCAAGTGTTCTGGTGTACATAGAAGCCTTGGCGTGCAGATTTCAAAGGTATAGTTTCCAATTATGCTCCTTGACACAGTCTTGTAAAACAAAATTTCATGAGTACAGATTATATAACCTTGTATTGGCACTATCTTTCCACTTTGAGGCCTTCAAAATTTGATTGAGTAGGTCTTTTACTTCTTTATAGAACTTGAAAGAGAGACATCGGTGATATAGATGTTATCAAGCCAGAATCACCATCCATAATCCACAAGGCTTATAACAACTACTTGATGTTGTCTTTATGGTATGACTCAGAAGGGTTTCAGATAATTATTATCAGCTCGTCTTAACACATTGTATAATAATGCCAAATTTGTGCTGGGCCAACTAGAAGCAGCATTGGGGCCTGCATCCTGCTATTAACTTTAGCTGGATATAGTTGCTGGTAGAGAAACCTATCTTATTATCTAAAGACTAATCTTGATTCTTCAAGATTTCCTGCCTTGTCGATACTTTTCCCAAAGGACTGTCTTTGGTGACACACTTTGCTACCTTGAATTCTCTCTCTCTGTCTCTCTAAGTGTGTGCCAAGGGAAGTAAAAAAATTTCAGAGCTCATTTATAACAAAGAAGCTTAAATATAACTGCCCATTGAAGAAAGAAATATCACAAGAACACTTTGAGGAATTGACAAATTTGAGCAGATTCAAAATTTCTTTGTTTCTGCATTGAATCCTCATGTGTGGGAGGATCCCTAGCAGGTTAGGAGGGTAAGTAAAGTCATTTTACCGGGTAACAACTCTGGTAGCTTGACATGTAGTGTATCAAATTTTAATCAGAGATATGTAGGGTTTTGGTAGGATTTCAATTGCAGATTTCAACTAAGGTAGCTATACTCTCTCTCGCCTCTCTCCTTCTGTTGAAGTTTGGAATTGGATGTTCTAATTCAATCCAAAAATGTACCAGGTTCTATCAGTGAAGCTAGATGAATGGACAGATGAACAAGTCGATAATTTGGAAACTCTGGGTGGAAATATTGCAGTTAACCAGAAGTATGAAGCTTGCATCCCAAATAACCTTGAAAAACCAAAACCAGATTCTTCTATAGAGGAACGATCGGATTTTATTAGGTAATGCTAATACAATACTTGTCATACTTTTGAATGAGAGACATTTACTATTCTGAACCAGAAACATTGTTGAACACTCAGGAGAAAATATGAGATGCTAGAATTTTCGGATTCCAATGACCAGCTGTTCTGCCCCTTCCCGTCGACTCATAAAAGGAGTTCATCATCCCCAAGCAGTTCTTTAAGCATTTTCTTTGCACATGACAAGAAACAATTCGAGAAACAAGCAACTAGAACTCGTATTGGGCAGGCATTTCGTAACAGCTGGGCAAGAAAAGACTCTGAGCACAAGGCCTCTAAGAAGTGCAATCTATTGGTAACGACTTTTTCATTTGGTTAATTTCTGTTTTTATCAGGTATATGCAGATGTTTAAGTGCACTTTCTTTTTCTTTTTTTGTCTTTGGAGCTGGCTATGGATATAAAATATGCTACTGGAAATTGTGTTTTCTTTCTAATATTGTTTGATTGAAGAATTAGATTTGATGCTTTTTGAACTCCAAAGAATTCCTTCGAAAGAGGCATGGAAACATTATACATCCTCGGACCATGCACAAGCACATTGAATTTTCTGTTTTGCTTGCAAGTGATAACATGTAGGCTGTTTAGAACAATTTGTTTATAGAAAAGTTCAAATGTATCTGCACCTACACAAACACAGGAAGGAGGAAGTCAAGGAAACATTATTGAACAGAAGGTTAAATAAATGTCAGTCATATACACTACAATTGTTTGTGTAACTGTGTATGTTTGTCTGTAGAATATAAGCACAGCCCAATCGAGTAGTTCAAGTTCCACACTTGCTCAAGACATTTGTGACAAACTAATGCTACAATTTGGTGGAGTTGGAGGGAAATGTCTGAATATATATACTATTGATAAAACCGTATCTGTAGCAATGAGATACACTTGTTCTTCCTTCAAGTGATAAAGGAGTGATTAAAGAAGTCTATGCTCTACATTGTCTATAAGGACTATAAGTATTGGCTCATCACATTGGTGTATGGGGAAGTAAGAGGTCACACAAAAGTTTGTGAACTACAAAAATGAGCCAAAATTGGATTGTTTCACACTAGCACTTCTGTGAATGATTGCTCTGTTGGAATTTAATATCCTGTTTTCACGTATGCAAAAATTGTTCATCCCTAGAGGAAACGAAAAGAGGAAATTCATTAAATTTTCATATTTTCCTGTAATTGTTTGTCAAGGAGAGAGAAAAGAAAGCATAAGGGAAAATATATCAGCACATTGCTCTTAGCGTCATCCGAAAATATCTCTAAAATAGGTGAGATTTGGAGAGAAAATTTGGCTGTGAGAACTAAATGACATTAAACTTTATTTCATTCTTCTTCTTTTTTGGTAAGTAATGCAAATTCATTAAAAGTGTAGAGGGCCGCAACCTAGTAAACATTTTCTTCGGAAGACCAAACAATGGAACAAGATATAAGTTTTCATTCTTTTGTTTTTTGGTCCCATCTTTTCTATTCTTTTTCTTTTTCTTTTTTTTGTTAATATTATCTTGTAGAAAACTGAATGTGAACCAGCAGTTATTTTATATCACAAGTTGAAAAAAAGAAAAAAAAAAGGACATTAAAAATGTACTTGCTAATTTCAAAATTTGAGTTTGATATGGATGCTAAATCTTATTTCTTCAAATGAACTGTTTATAGGCAGGTATGGTTGAATTCATTGGATTGATTAAGGTCAATGTGGTTAAAGGCACCAATCTAGCTATTAGGGATGTGATGACTAGTGATCCTTATGTCATCATTGCGTTGGGTAATCAAGTGAGCCTCTTCTCCTTATCTGTGACATTATTATCGTTGTATTTTACTAACCAATGGATTCAACCATGTTTATAATATAATTTTTCCATATATATATTTATCGCAGTCGGTAAAGACACGTGTCATCAAGAGCAACCTGAATCCAGTATGGAATGAAAGTCTAATGCTGTCAATTCCTGAAAACATTCCTCCTCTAAAATTGGTAAGTAAGATGCTTTGGTGGGAAATCATTAAACACACACACACACACAATATAGGATCAAATATTAGACCGCCCCCTTGGGAACCATTCTTGTGCAAATCTTGGTCGGAGTTGCTCTCTTTTCTTCTATTTGTAGACCAATTGATCCTTTCCTAGATAGAAAATGTCCTGCAGATGCCATTTGCATGCTGATCTTGTAAGGCAATCTTAGGAAGGATAAAAGTTTCTTATGTAACCAATAAAAGCGAAGCTTTATGACAAGTTTTGTTTTGTCACCAAATATGAGTGAAGCTTCTAGGCAGGATTATCTTTTCTTAGGGTTTAATATTGGTAAAAATCTTGGGGCTGTCAAATGCAAGCATGTTGTCACAATTCTTGGAAGGTTAAGACGGTATCTTGATCTCTCCATCTTTGGACCCTGCATAGGTAGAATGCACACTGAGTAATATTTTTTAGTTCTTTTAAGCCAATCATTTTCAATTGCTGAGGACCTAATTAGATGAAGATTCTTTTCTTCTTGATTCTCTCGAAAGTGCCTCCTTAAAAATCCATAATTTCATTGAAATCTACTTCAAAGGCCTGGAGTATATGGAGGTAAAGTAAAACAAATCTTGAAAACATTATAGTTTACCACCACCCTCCTGCTCCTCCCCCAAGAGTTTGTTCCTCTATGCCACCATCATATCATAGACGAATGAACGTCTTTCTGTAAAAACACGAAATAATTTCTGGTTTATTTGCGTTCTTATCATGTTACTAGCAACGTTTAATCATTTTTATTAGCCTTTTTTGGGAACGGTTTATGCAGCTTGTTTACGACAAGGATACGTTCTCAACCGACGATTTTATGGGTGAGGCTGAGATTGACATTCAACCCCTGGTTGTCGCCGCCAAAGCCCATGAGAGCTCCACGAACAAGAAGTCAATGCAGCTTGGGAAGTGGTTAGCAAGCAAGGATAACACCCTATTAAAAGATAGTATCATCAGCCTAGTAGATGGCATGGTCAGACAGGAAATCAGTCTCAGACTGCAGAATGTTGAGAGAGGTGTGCTGGAGATTCATCTCGAGTGTGTTCCTCTAACTCAATAGCAGCCACAATTATAAGTTAATGGCTACAATTCTAATGCTCTTTTCTTCCCCAATAGCCTGGTCAAGTGTATTCCCGATTCAGAAAAAAATGGAAGCTTTAAATTGATTAGTTTTTTTGAAGTAATAGCGCAAATATGCCTACTACTTTTCTTGAGTTGTTACATGTTATGCTTGTATATTGTTATCCTTGTTTCATTTGGCGACAACGAGGAATTATATGAATTTTGTGGATCGATTTGTATTTATTTCAACAAGCATGGTTCTATAAAACACACTAGCCAATTATATGTTTGTCCTCCTATCAATATTGACTGAGTTTCATTTATTCTCTTATTATACAGTATTGAAATTATTTGTAGGCCAACAAATCTATAACATCTTTTAAAAACGACTTTAATTACTTGAGTGAAATAACCTTTTTTTCAACAAATAATAAAACATAATAATAACAAAGTTTATCATATTTTCTATGATTTGGTAAATATTTTACCCCAATATATATATTAAAAAAAAATCCAAAACATATAAACCCTAAATTTCTATATGATAAGGCCGAGATAGAGAAGATCAATTCATCTTAAAAAATTAAAAAAAAAAAAAAAAAATACAAAGCAATGATTAAAATAAAAAGGTCTAACCGCGTCTTTAATTCAAAGTAGAAAAAGAAAAAGAAAAAAAAAACGAAGAATAGTCAGACCTTTAGCAGGCAGGAGGAACACACCTCTCATTCTCTCAATCAATCCCTAAATAGTCGGTTGCCGTATTATAATTAATTATATTATTAATTAACTACTAAAAGCTTTTTGAAAGCCCGCGCACACTCTTCTCTCTCTCTCTACGTGGAGACATATATAAATATATATATATATATATATACAACGAAAAAATGCTTGCTTTGCAGGTACGTATCTTGAATCCTCAAAAAGCGAGCCTTGAGAGCCGTCCAGCTCTGGAAACCGAAAGCATCCACCTAAAACAACATCATTTTGATAACAACACCAAAACCCAAAATTCAAAACAAAAAACAACCAACGAACAAACAAACCCTCAAAATCTCGATCTCTCCGCCGTCACCGTCACCGCCACCGAGACCGCCACTCACGCATCCAACGGCCACGGTCGTCGCGATCACTCCACCGCCGTTAGATCGTCGTTTCTTGGCATTTCTGGGCCGAATTTGGGTTGTTGTTCGATGGCAGAATTCGAAAATAACGTGGAATTCTCCGGCAAATCCAAGCCTTCCTCCTCCTTGTTCTTCAACCGCTCGCTTACCTTGCGCGCGCCACTGAAACCCTACCTCCAGGCTGGTCTGGAACGAACTGCGTCCGGTCCGTTGAAGCGATTCTACAACCCCATGGAATCGGTCCGGTCTGCCGGGAATTCCATCAAAGGTAAGGTCAAGCAGCTCTGCAGTATCTTTGAGACCCCGAAAAGCCCCGAGGAACCGAAATTCAAGCTCAAAGCGGCTCCGAAATCGGTCGAATCGGTTCCGGATATTTCCTCTACGATCCGGTTATCCGGCACGGAGGACCGGATCGTGGTGTACTTAACGAGTTTGCGCGGGATTCGGAGGACCTACGAGGACTGTTACGCGGTGCGGATGATATTTCGGGGATTTCGGGTGTGGGTCGACGAGCGGGACGTGTCGATGGACTCGGCGTACCGGAGGGAGCTCCAGAGCGTGTTGGGAGAGAAGAATGTGACTCTGCCGCAGGTCTTTGTGCGAGGGAAATACCTGGGTGGCGCTGAAATGATCAAACAGCTATTCGAAATTGGCGAAATGGGGAAAATTCTTCAAGGGTTTCCGGTTCGGGAACCTGGGTTCGTCTGCGACAGCTGCGGCGATGTGCGGTTCGTGCCGTGCACGAATTGCGATGGGAGTAGGAAGTTGTTTGATGAGGAGGAAGACAGGGTGAAGAGGTGCTTGGAGTGCAATGAGAACGGGTTGATTCGGTGCCCGGATTGCTGTTCTTGAAATTGGTATTTGTTAGAATTGAAAATTTGTTGTTTTTGTTGATAAATAAATGCCTACAAAGTGTTTGATGAATTGTCTATTTGAATTCCAAAAGTGTATTTTGGATGAAAAGGGTTTGGGTCATCGGTTAAGGGACTGATGATTGTTCAACTAATCTCTTTGAACAGCATTTTGGATAATAGTGTATGTTATTTCAAAGTGCCGGTTGGGAAATGGGTTTTGGGTGTGTTTCTGAGTGTATTTGAAAATAGAGGGGAAAGGGTGTCTCCTCTTATATCCTATTGTAAATATGTTAGTAGGAGTACTATTTAATTCAAGTTTGCAAATGTTATCCAAAGATGTATCGTAATGAGAATGGGTTCGTTTTTATGCCCAATTTATTCTGTTCTTGAATGTTATTTCATGGTCAGTAGCAGTTCACTTCAATGCATGTGTATCAAGGGAATATATATTCCAGACACGATGCAATTGTTGCAGCTTGAATATGCGAACAAGAATAATGCTACACTTATTCCTACTTCTTTACACAATTTTTTCACTCATAGGTGACTTTTAAAATTATAATTATGTGATAAGTTTTTATTGGATTTTAATTTAATTGTGGTTTTAAAAGTCACTTATGAGTATGAAAAATTTGGTGTAAAGAAGTGGAAATAAGTATAGCATTACTCTCCCAACAATGTTCATATAAATGATGTGAATATGACTTTGTGGTTGCATTTGATTCTTGGTCTTTTGTTTTTTTGTTTTTTTTGTTTGTTGTTTTTTGTCTGGATCCATGGTGGTCTTGTGATTTGTTCATGATGTACTCTTATGGCATAATGAGATGAAGACAGAAACTTGTTCAGTGTTTATGTTCTATTTTATGGTTGGGAAAATCTCTTTCTTATTATTTTTTATTAAGGGAATGTAAATATTTAGTTTTAGATGCTATGCAATTAATGCAGCTTGAATATCTGAACAATGTTCGTATAAATGGTTTGATACAACTTTGTGGTTGGATTTAATACTTGTTCTTTTGTTTTGTTTTCTTTCTCTTGTCTTTTAATTTCATCATAAGAATTATTATTATTATTATTATTTTCTAATTAATGAAGCATAAGAACTTGTTTTGGTATTTATGTTCTATTATGCTTGGGAAAATGTCTCTTTTATCAAGGGAAAGTATGGGCTTATTTACGCTTTTTCACTTTCCCTTATGTTTTTGTTTTTAAAACAAAAACATTACAAGCAATCGAGAGGAGTCAACCACTTTTACCACTTTTACCTTTATGTCACGTTAGAATACTTTTACCTTTATTAACAAATGAAGTGGTACATATCTTGCGTTGAACATCTCTAGCAACAATAGGTAAAATAATTGGTAAAAAAAAATGCAACTCTTTATTATAGTTACTGTTTTTTTATACATTTTTTTAACAAATTCTTTAGCTAATCTTCTCGAAGAGTAAAAAGTTTATTATTCTTTAGCTAATCTTCTCGAAGAGTAAAAAGTTTATTATATTAGCTAAATATAGTTAATATTAAACTTTTACCTAACGAATGATGTTGATATGACCATGTGGTTGGATAAACACTTTTTTGTTTTCTTTTGTCCGGGTCCATGGTGTCTTGTGAATTCTTCATGATGTTCCACGATAGGTCATGAGATGAAGCATGAAAACTTGTTTTATTGTTTGCAAATCTATTTTGTGCTTGGGAAAACGTTTCCTCAACGAGGGATTTAAATATGAGTAAATTAATATATATATATATATATATTAAGCTCAAAAGCTTAAGCTAATGGGCTTGGATTCATTTAAATATATTAACTACTATATATATATATATATATATATATATATATAATGTGTGACACAAATCTCAAGTGAATCTCTTCTACATTGACCCAACAACAATGAAAAGTAATTATTGGCTCTGATACCAATTGTTAGGAAGAAAAACAATAGGAATCAAACAAAAGTAAGTTAATATAGAGATTAGGACACCAGTTCTAGTTTAAAGGCCTAAACTAATGAGTTTGAATTCACTTATATATATTAACCATTATTTTTTTATATATATTTTCTCAACGTGGGATACAAACCTCACAAGTGTATAAACAACAAGGTGCTTGTGGTTGTGGGCCAGGTAATGGGGTGTAGAGACCCTATCAAAAAATTTAGTTGGCAAGTGAGTGTCATTCCACAAATTTGGTTACATCACGCTAGAGATGTGGCCAAAAATACTTGTTTTTCACCAGTGCAAGTGTTTTGTCCCTACCATAATGTCCTTAAAAGAGACCATCATGTAACTCGAAGATAATTTACTCCTTCCGGTGGGATCCGGGCAGTATGCACGGTTGCTAAACATTTACTTAAATACTATAAAATGAGTAACGCTATAAACCATACTTTTATTCCATCCTATCAGCGTAACATTGCTAATCAGCCTTTAAATTTTTTTTGTGTAATTTTTTGTAACAAGGGTTGATTGGCCAAATTAGCAAGGTGAGATAATTACGAGATAAAATTGTAGTTTTTAATATTACTCTTATTTAAATGATGTGGTATCAAATTGGGGTTGAATTTGATTCTCCACTCATGTCGTTTGTAAAATGTTCACCTGCTGGGAATTTCTGCAGTCTTATGCTGCTGGCCACAACAAACAAAAGCTTCCAGAGCCCGAGATTATGATGCAGGAAAATTAGGGCCAAGTACATTTAGGAAGGAGTTAAACATATGCCATCTTATGCTTCTGGCCAGAATATCACAATATCCATGTTAGAATTAGATCAGTGCAAAGTCCTGTAAATCAATGCAATTTGGCATCATAAGAATTTATACCCATTGGATTCTATATGGAAAGGCAAAAATCCTTAAAAAGTAACAACCTATCAAGTAAGAACTCCTTCATCAATGATATCACATAAATAACAAATAGGCAGAATGAGATGAAACAAATGCACTTCCTTGTGAAGAAAGAAGAAATCAATGTTGTTGCATAAATGATAATGAAAGTTTTAAATGAGGTGGTTTCAGATATCCTGCCTTGACCTTGGCGTGTTTAGATACCCAAAACAAGTAACTCAAAACAAAAGTCAAGCAAACATGCGTTTGGATAATAATGACTTTTTCAATTTCCAATAAAATTTGGAAAGAAAGAATATGCTTCAAGCATCATCCAATTACTGAAACCAATATGATATTTTTCACCAAAATTAGATGTACTGCCGCAGCTCTGTCTCAAGAACCGGACCGAAAAAATGCCAACTTGAATCATGGAAAGCACCAAAATAGTCATCTGAAACTGTCTTGATTCTGAACTCCTTTGTAAATTGTCGAATACCCAAGATATGCCTTGCCGTATCAACAACAACTGAGTTCTTAAACTCTGAGACATGCTGCTCATATGTCTCAAAGCTATTCCCAAACAAGACTACACGATTCAACAGATCCACCCTCCAATTTGCCCGCAACAGATTGTCGTACAACTCTGCCTCACAGTGTGGCATAAAGAACATTGTCGGCTTTTGAGCACATCGCTGCCCTTGCTCATTTACTGATATAACAGAACAACCTAGGGCTTCCAATACCTGAGATTCAGTTGCAGAAAGAATAGGATCAAAAACCTCAATATCTCCAATCCAATTTAACTTTTTTTTCAACAAGATTGCAAGGCTAAGCTGCAATCGAGGGGTTTCATATGACTCAATGCTGCCTATACCATAAATTACCATTTGCATCTTTGACTCAGAATCTAAGACCCTATAAAAGTGACCCAAGATTTCTGGAGTTTGGATTTGATCCATTAAAGTATGGTAGAATGGAGAGCTCTCAATTTTATTCATGCAAATCTGCATCTTGTGTATTAACTTAGACTTTCTGATAGGATCAATTTCAAGATCACTTGGAGCCCATGGTTGTTGTTCCAAAGATCTAATTCTGGGCAAAGGTTTTCTCCTGCCACGACGGGGTAAAACAACTGTCCAGCCTCCATTTAAAGTTCGATCAGCAATGGTGAGGGTTTTTGCAGACGCTGACATTGTTGTCAAGAATCCTCTCCTCTTCTTTTATACTTATAAGCCACTTTCAGGAATATGCTGGGACAAAGTTACAAGGAAAGAATGTGAGTGGTGAGGCAGATTGGGCGGGGGGATTGGGATTCAAGGGGAATATGGAAGACACTAACAATATCATTCATCATGTGAGATATTTAACATTGCACATTATCAAAAACAATTATCTTAAAACTTTGGCTATGAACAAGTAAATTAAATTCCCTTTATTACATGTGCAATACTGCTTTTCAAGGGCGTTCACCAACAACTACAGGCATAGATACAGAAACGCTCAACATATTGCCTATGACCTCTCAGTCATGCCTCCCGGAATCTGAAATGAGGGAGGAGACAAAACGGATGGATTTGATACAGAGCTCTTATATAAACATAAGTGTGCCAACCTTAAAAAGCTTTTACTATTTTAGGAGCCAATATGTATTCCGACCTTTCAAGCAAGCATAGGATCTAATGCAAAGCTTGGTATAAAAACATTATTTACCACAATTCATGATGGTTCATTCAAATTGCGTACAAGTAAAATTAAAAGAGAAAATTTCCCTGTGGAGCAGAATAAATTCCAGCCGAAGAGTCATACTAACTAACAGCATTTTGTTCTTCTGATTTTTCTAAAAAACAAACAAACTTCAAAGGCAACAATACCAATTCACCACAAACCAAATATCAAAAAAAGGGAAAGAGGTTAACTACTTCTAGTCATAATCTTCATATATAAGAATGAGAACGGGAAAGCTACTGCTATATGAACGTGCCAGCAAGCACAAGAAGAACAAGAAGAAGAATGCTATTGATACTTGGTGCAAATGTCCGCACTTGGTCACCACCAGGAGAAATTGATGGCTAGAAAAGTCTCCCAGATTGCCGGAAATAGAACTAACTAGAGGGATTCAGAGACAACCTCAGCTTTAAGGTCTCAGAATTAAGAGTTGAGTTCTGCTATCTTAGTTGAATAAGATTAGCCTTTTGTTCTCATATGCCATTTCCTATTAACTTAAAAATTTTTGGGATAATTGATGATTTAAATTGGTATCAGAGCAATGGTCCCGAAAAATATTTCACTTATTCAAATAGAGTTTCAACTCACAGGTGCCCGGAATGGTAATTAAACAATTAAATTCACTATTTTATATTAGCATACGCTTTTGGGATAATGGGTTATTCTAGAACATAAAAAAACTAGAACAATTACAGTTCTTTCTTTAAGATATAACCAAAAACTGAGACCCCAGAAACTCAAAATCCCATCTTTCCATTTGTTCCTTTTTCTTTCTTGTATGTGTTTGCGAATATGTGATTTGCCCAGAATAAAAAAAGACTTAAAATAAACTAAATAAACAAATTAACAGCTAAAAGGGATGGGTTTTGTCGATGATACCTTATAGGCGTCAAGTAAGTTATTGCAGCCTAAAATTTGCATTCGCGGCGACGGCGACGGCGACGGCGACTGCGGCAGCGGCGGATGAGGAGGAGGAGGAAGTTAGGCGAGGCAGAGTGAGAGTGGAGAGAGGAGTTTGATCGGACCAATCGGAGCACCCATATCTGTTCTGGTTATATTTTTCTAACTAAACACACACCCAAACGAACAGGTCCGTGACTTTTCTGGTTTTTTATTTATTAATTATTTATTTGTAAATTATAATGGAAAAGTAGAAAACGACCTTTACTCATCACTCTATTTATAATCGCAACCCAAAAGTTTCAAAATTAACAATCAAACCCTCCGTTAGTTTTTTTTTTTTTCCTCATATTACAATAGGGGACGGGGGACATAGTTTAAAATAATAAAAACAAAAGGAATACAATTTACTCCTAGGGTTTTAATTTGCCCCTTTCTTAGCATTTCCTATTAAAAATGCATCATGTGATTGTTTTGTTTTTTTATTTTCTTATTATATATATGAATGGAAATATAATTATGCCCTTAAATTTATGTCTATAGACCATTTAGATCCGGCTTAACAAATATTTAGTTAAATAATACATTTTTTATTTTAACTACTTAATTTTTAAAGTACTTACATCCGATCCAACTCAACATTTTAACTGTCTACTTTCATTTAACACGAAGTTTGACCAATTTGGAGAACGAAATTCAATTATCTTTTTGGAGATTTTTTATTATAGGGTTAGCCAAATTAACCTTTTATTCTTTAGCCTTTAAAGACTTTGTTCTTATTCTTTTTATAAACAAACTTCCCCTAAGCCTACAACCCAATTTGCAAATCAAACAAGTGATCAATTTGCAAATTGATTGAGCTTATATTTTAGAACAATACAATAATTTAGAGCAATAAAATGTGTTTTTTTTTACACATGACCGCTTTGTTTGAAAGTATTTTTTTTAAAACAAAAACATAAATAAATAACTCAAATCATAAATTACTCAAAATTACTTTTATCGTCAATATACTTTTTCAAATAAAAAACAAAAATACCAGAGGAAGAACATTAACAAACTGAGTTAAGTCCAAATTGGACGAAACTTTTTAAATTTAATTTATTAAATTAACATATGTTATTAAAATATGTAATTCTCACTTAAATTATTTGATGGAGAAATATTAATTTAATAAAATTTGGTGAAGGAATTTCTTCCACCTAAATTTGGTAAAAATAAAAAATAAAAATAAAAATAGCAATGCTGATCCAAGCTATTAAAGTCACGTGCAGTCGTGCACCCGCACCCAACTCTCTTCTTCTTTTTTCTCCTCATCTCTCTATTTCCCGCTTCTTCAGGCATACCTCCGCCGAGCGAAATTCGTGGGTTTAGGGTTTTATCTGTTTTCCGACCTAAGCCTACCATTTCCCAATCTCTCTCTCCCACTCTTTGCTATAGGCTCTCAATTGCGTCGCAAAGATGATGTACAGTGCTGATCCTCAACAGCAACAGCAACAGCAACAGCAACAGCAGCAGCAGCAACAGCAGCAGCAGCAGCAGCAACAACAACAACAGCAACAGTACAATCAGCAGCAACAGCAAGGTGGGGACTTTCACCGTGGCCCACCCCCTCCGCCTCCGCAAATGATGAGGCAGCCCTCAGCCTCTTCCAGTACTCTCGCCCCAGAATATCACCACCCTTCAGCCCCAAACCCTCCTCCTCCTTTCGACGGTAAGGCCTTTACACATCGCATTTATACATTTGAAATTATTCTTAGTAGTGATATAATTTTATCACAAAATATTGGTAGTCTAGATCATAAGGATTATTCTATATTAAATCACCAGTTATCCGGGCTAAGTTTAATTATTTAATTAAGAGTACCGCTTTTTAGTAGAATGTAATACGATTGTTATATAACTGAGATAATATGGCTAGGGCTTGTAAAAAGAAAAATTAATGGCTAATTTTGACTATCATGTCGATCATATAACATTCTACTAAAAGCATTTCTCTTTAGTTAATAATTTAATGCGTGGGTTCTCAATAAACCCAACATGTGAAATATTATATTATATCACCAATTATCCTAAAAATTTAAGCCGATAAGAAACAATGAATTTAACTATTTAATTAATATGTTAACAGTCTATTGGTCACTTTTGTTTGTAAGCAGCTCACGGTGACAGTTTTGCTGCAAAAAGAATGAGAAAGCTTACTCAAAGGAGGGCAGTTCATTATACTAGTACTGTTGTGCGATATATGCAGGTAATGAACATATTTTCTAGTATAACTTGTATATCTTATATTCTGTTATATTTCAACTTAGTATAACATTGTTTTCCTTTTCGGAATAATCTTGTTGTTTTAGGTTTTTTTTTTTTTAATTGAGGATCAAGTAACTTAATATTTCCAATCAACTGCTCTGCAGATTCGAATGTGGCAGCGAGATTCAAGGGATAGAACAACATTGCAACCTACCCCTGCAGCAGCTATTGATGTTAGTCAGTTGCCGTTGTTTATCAATATTATACTTGTCATATGGAAAAACATGTTGACTGGAGACATGATGATGGTGTTATCATTATTATCAACTTCGTACATATTATCCGTATAATAAGATTTTTATCTTATGTTATTCCTTGGTACAGGTGTTGCCAACAGTTGCCTATTCAGATAATCCATCTACAAGCTTTGCTGCAAAATTTGTACATACATCTTTGAACAAAAACCGTTGTTCAATTAATCGGGTTTTGGTAAGCTAGACTGAACTAATTTTCTCCAAATTATATATTTCACTCAATGATTTTTGTCTTAACTGTGTTTTCATATTAATGTGATTATTTTCTCATTTGTACTCCTACCTTTGTTCATTAAGAGTGTTGGAGTTTTCTTTTTGGAGTTTGGAGTTAGGAGTTACTGGTATTTGTAGAAACAGTTTAGCTGTTTGGCTTTTAATCTGTGTAACAACACAAGTATGAGCCTTGGCATGCTTCATGGCGACACCAACATATTGAAAGGCTTTCCAAACATGCCAACAGTGTTACTATGGTTCACATCTCGAAGAAAAAACCCACTAATATGGCTTGCTCTAGGTAGCTTGGACATTGCTTCGACTGTGTTCTGCAGCACAATGATCCATCCATTGCTCTTTTGTAAGAGAATTATGGTCCTTTTTTTTTCATTGCCTTTGGGTTCATTTGGAAATGCCAAATAAGGTGGTAGATGTGTACTCTAGTTGGCAAAGGCTGTTTCAGAAGCATAAAAGGAGCTTTGTATGGAATGCTGCTTCATTTTGCTTTCATAATGTCTACTTTCAAAGTGCATCTAGCTTTCCCTTTCCCCTTGTGATAATCTTTGCCAATTTCTTGGGCCAACAAACATTTTCAACTACTTTTAACTTTTTCATTTTCTTCTAATTGGTTTTTTGTTTTTTAGATTGTTAGAAGAGCTAATGGAGTGCTTTCTTTTTCTTTTTAATTTTAGTTATCTCACTGGATTGACGTTAACTGAGTTACTCTCATTCTGATGCTTTTTTTTTTTTTTCATCTTTCAAAGTGGACTCCTACTGGGAGACGACTAATCACAGGCTCTCAAAGTGGGGAATTCACTCTTTGGAATGGACAGTCCTTTAATTTTGAAATGATTCTTCAGGTACATAATTGATAAATTTATTGAGTTAGTTGTTAACTTTTTTTCTCAAAAGAAGCCATACTGATGACTTTTGGAATATTCCGACTGTGTAGGCCCATGATCAAGCCATCAGGTCTATGGTATGGAGTCACAATGACAACTGGATGGTCTCTGGTGATGATGGGGGATCAATAAAGTAAGTACGCTTTCTTAATTGAATTTGCAGTGTTGTTCAGCCGCATAACATATATTTATATATTACATGAATTTTGTTGTATGGATACACAACTTGATTCTAATCCACAAATGTATTGGCTGATATTGGTGGGAACTTGCAGGTATTGGCAGAATAACATGAATAACGTTAAGGCCAATAAATCTGCTCATAAAGAATCAGTCAGGGACTTAAGGTATTTAATATATTTGCTAGAGTAATATTCTCCTTGGAGGCATATAATTAGTGACTACTTGAACAGTTTCTGTAGGACAGACCTGAAGTTCTGCTCCTGCTCAGATGATACTACTGTTAAAGTTTGGGACTTTGCTCGGTGCCAAGAAGAGCGTTCATTGTCTGGTAATGTGCTTTGAATACTCAACAGAAAGTGTTTGGTGGATTTTCACTGCAAGAACATTTTATTGATTTCCGAATGTGCAGTTTATGTCTGATTCATCTCCTACTGAAGAGATGCAATGGCTAGTGGCATGCCTTTGTTTGCTCCATTTAAACAAAGGCGACTTATACATGCCTCTATGATGCTTCATTTTTTAAGTTTCCTAATATAGTGTGCTGTGTAAATTTACGTCCTATAAGTCAAATAAATAAAGCTTGATGAAGCTTGGTCCTGTGATTAGCAAACTTGTTCTACATCTTTTAAGACTTCTTTAGCTGAACAGTGATAAAATTACTCACACTTACATGTAAAATTGCTTCTTGCTCAAGTTTTTGACAATTTGAGGGGAATCCGTTATTAATTCTTTTGGAGCTATATATGTGGTATGTGCATGAATAATGAATAACCTAAGATTTTTCTGTGTGGGATTTGAACTCAGGCAGGCCATGGTTGGGATGTGAAGAGTGTTGACTGGCACCCTACAAAATCTCTGCTAGTTTCAGGTGTTTATTACAGTTCTTTTGTGAACTTTGTTAAAACCTTCGTGTCTCCTGTAATTTCCATCTTATCCCTGTCTGATTGGTTGTTGTATAGGTGGGAAAGACAACCTTGTAAAACTTTGGGATGCCAAAACGGGAAGAGAGCTTTGTTCGTTGTTCGTACAATATCTTCTTTGTTACACCTACAGTCTAGTTTATTAGTTGAATTCTTTTGACACCTCATACATTTTATTTGCAGCCATGGCCACAAAAATGTGGTGCTTTGTGTCAAATGGAACCAAAATGGTAACTGGGTGCTAACTGCTTCAAAGGATCAAATCATCAAGGTTGGTAACATGTTCTTTTAAAATTGTCAATTAGCCCTATATTGCCATTTTTTAGTATAGCTTCTCTCTCTCTCTCTCTCTCTCTCTCTCTCTCCTCATGATGTTGTTGCATCTTGCATTTGCAGCTCTATGACATTAGGGCTATGAAGGAGCTTGAATCTTTCCGTGGGCATAGGAAAGATGTGACTGGTTAGTGACAGCCTTCTCCTGATGCAAACCATAATGCTTATGTTTGAGTTTTTATTTGGGTATTGGACTAAAGTTAGGTTTGCGATGCTTTTGTATTAGCAGTAGGCTAGTGATGGGCTAGTGGCAGACCAGCATCACTGTCACACGTATTTTGTATGATGACTTTTTGTTTTTTTTGGGAAAAGATTAAAACTTATGCTGCATTATGGTTTTTAATTGTTAGCTTTGGCTTGGCATCCGTTTCATGAAGAATACTTTGTCAGTGGGAGTTTTGATGGGTCCATTTTCCATTGGCTTGTTGGGTAAACTCTCTTAATTCAGAGCACTTTTTTTTTTTTTTTTTTTTTCTTCTGGTTGCATAAAACTCATTGTGCCTCTTGAATTTTTCCAGAATATAAGAACTTGTTAATTTCTATCTTGATTAAGGTTACTTTAGTAATATTTCCTTAGCAACAATTAGCTTTTGTAATCACATTTAATACAGGAAAAGTGAAGAATTAGTAAATGTTGAGTTCCGTTTAGATAAAATATAGGCCTTGGCTCTCCTCATTGTGACACCTTTTTGTATGACCAAAAATAGATGGGTGATGGCACCTAATAATCTTCTTGAAATGGCAGTTTCTTTGGTCTCTTTAGGGTTTATTTCGTGCTTGATGCTATGTATATCATTCCTGCTGGAAATTTTGGAAGTAATTTGTTCATGACTTTTTCTCATGTGCAGGCATGAAACTCCCCAGGTAGAAATTCCTAATGCACATGATAATGCTGTGTGGGACCTTGCATGGCATCCTATAGGATATCTTCTTTGCAGGTTAACTCAGTTTTCTTGTTTATTGTCATCTTGTCCGGTCCTCATTTGTATGTTTTAAGTTATGAATAATCTTCTTTAGTGGCCTTGTTTTGCCATCTTTCCTGATTGTTGACAGTATTAATAGAATGTATGATTTAAAATTGATTTATGTAATCTCATGGTACATGTAAATATAGTACACCTTATAATTACTTTATCCTTTATGAAGGAGAAAGAAAATTAGAGAACCCACAGACATTGGCAAAACTGCAATTATGGTTAACCAAGGTAATGGATAGTAAAAAAGAGAACACCTGGACTAGAAAATCCTCGCTTGAAAAAGAATATAATATATGCACATGCTTCTATTGCTCTAAAACCATCTGAGTGGGCTTTATACATACCTCAGTAACTTGTGTTTCTGCATCTTTAAATTCATTTCTATATACTGGAGTGGGGCAATGATTTTAGGGCATGACCAAATTGCTTTGTTGCTTTCTTCCTTAAATGACTTTTTAAATGAATCAACTATTGAAAGGAATCTCTTGGATAGAAAATTAGAAAACAATGCGTTGTTGGTCACGGCCTGTTTTACACTATTTTTCTGGCAATGAGTTGCCAGGCTATAGAGATGTCCAATGAGATGCTTTTTTTTGAATACCATAAATTAACAGAACCATTGTGGAACTACTAGGTTTTTAAGTTTTCATGATAGTAATATACATGTTAGGCAGGCTTTGGTAGAAGTTAAATCAAGAGGAGCTATATTAAATGCCTCATGTTGTACTTGTTTTTAGTATGACAATCAGAGGGTTGCTTTTGATTTTTCTTTTTAATATTATGTTGGCACATATATCATCAAGTTGCAGCTGTTTATTAAGTTATGGCCGCCCTATCTATTACTAAACTTGTATAGTTTCTTCTGCAGTGGTAGCAATGATCACACTACAAAGTTCTGGTGCAGAAATAGGCCTGGGGACACTGCTCGCGATAAATTTAGCATGGGTCAGACCCAAGGTTGTAACTCCCCCCCCCCCAAAAAAAAGATATATGACCCTTTGCCTTCTCTAATAGAGTCTACCAGGCTCAATGTTCTAAATCTGACTTCTGGGATTGTTAAGAAAGTTCATAATTGAGGTAGAAATAGCCAAACTTGAAGATAACATCTTTCATCATTCTAAGTGTTTTCATCTGTATCAGGTTATGGTGAGCAAAACCCTGTTTTTGGTGGTCGCATGACTGGTGGTTTCCCGGTACCTGAAGGGCCAACAACTCCTGGACCATTTGCTCCTGGGTTGACTCGAAATGAAGGAAATATTCCTGGTGTTGGAGTTGCAATGCCATTGTCTATTCCATCTCTAGATCCATCAGCTCAGGGAGATCAAAAACAGCCTCTTCCAGGTTCAATGCCTTTAGGGGCGCCTCCTCTCCCTCCTGGTCCACATCCCTCCCTTCTTGTTGCCAACCAGCAGCAGGCATATCAACAAAATCCACAGCAGATCCCACAACACCACCACCACCAACAACACCAGGGACTCCCACAGCAAATGTCTGCTTTGCCTATGCCACCTCCAAATATGGCACAGCTACAGCCTCCATCTCATATGCCCTTACTTCCGCATCCCCATTTATCTCGGCCTCCACCCCAAATGGCCCCACTTGGTATGCCTTCATCAATCCCATCTTCAATGCCAGGATCGATGCCTATGCCTGGTCCAGTGGTATGATTTTGTGCACTGCTTTACTTCTCTTTTTTTGAATCTTTTGAAACTCAGGTTCCCAGTGTCGCATGACCACTCACTAGAGAGGGGATGTTTATCTTCAAAAGGGAAAAAAGGAAAAATGAAAAGAAGAACAATTTATTTCTCTGCATGTGTTGCTTAATAATTACAAGGACAACTTTTCCCCTCCAGTCTTAATGCTAACCGTGAAGGGGCCTCAAGCTAGGTTGCTTTTAAAATCTCCATTTTACATTTTGTTTTGTTCCCTTGCTGAAGATTATATGTAAATTAATGAAGAGATATGCTACAATGCAATATAATGCCCACATTTGGCCCATATTTAGTGAGGGAGAGAAGATTGAAATTCAAATTTCAAATTTCAATCATCTCTTTCATGTGATTGTCTATCTACCACGTCACTAAAAATGGGCCAAATGTGGGCATTATATTGTACTGAAGCATTTCTCATTAATGAAAGGGATGGTTTGTTTCTATTGGCAAATTTATAGTATTCAAGCAAATTCATTTTTTTATTTTATTTTATTCATTTTTATCTTCTGACTCAAAGGTGTACCCCCTCAAACTAAACAATTTTATAATGGAGGATTCCAAATCACCCTTGGCTTTTGGAAGAATTTTGTACTTTTAAGATGTTACCTTTACGGATTTGTTTTGTCATTACTCACCAACGTGGACCTCCAATGACTTCTAGTTGCAAAATTCCCATGTGACCTTTAAATTGGCATGGCATGCTGTAAATTTTTCACAAAAACTAGTTTTAGGAGTGTTGCTTACCGAGTGTTTTCTCATGTTTGAATATTTCCATGGTCGGTACTTAACAAAAAAAGGATTTCTTGCTTCAGGGGATGCAAGGTACAATGAATTTACCGCAAGGCCATTTTATGGGCTTGAACGCCATGCCTTCAGGATCTTTATCTACAAGTGGAGCACCTCCACCAGTTGGAAGTTTTCCAAACGGCTTGCCAAATATGCAAGGCCCATCAAATGCAAGTGGGCCCCAAATGTATCCTCAGGGTGGGATGTATAACCGGTCACAAGGTGGACAAATGTCAATGATGCCAGGGTATAATCCCTACCAGGTAATATGGAGAGGTTTGCTGCCTTTGTTAACTGCTCATTATATATATATATATATACGTTGAAAAAAAAAAAAAGTTGTCATGGTTTCAGCATTATAGACTTTATTTGTTTTTGGTAGCTATTCTTGTTTCATGAATCTCTTGCCAAACTGCACCTAGAGTATTCATAAATAGAGAGGCATCAACTTTTCTCTTGCTTGGCCCACCAAAATTATTATTCTTTTTTATGTGGTGGTCTCTTCCTAAGCGAAAATGTAGATTTTTGTGGTACTTGGAAAGAGAACCAAGAATACTTTTTATATAAAGGTAAAAATAATAGTGGTGATTATATGATTTATAAATATTACTGAAAGATCAGAGTGTGAGCCCCCAACCAAGTCTATATTATATATTCATGAAAAAACTATCTTAAGGCAGTCTCACGTTTGGGTGCTTTCCTTTTGGAAGTATCTTTCATTGGCATTTTGAATGTAGTAACACTGACCCCTGCATGGCACTGCTTATTTCGCTTGAGGTGTTTGTTACCACTTCCTGCCTACTACTTCAATGTGTTATTTCTGCCTTTGCCCTAAAAGAAAAAGGGAACATCTGCGCATTTAAGTGGTAAAGGGTATCAATCTATATATTTTGTTTGTGGTCACATCAGTTATATTGGTTTAGCATCTGGATCATGTTGACATTGTTTCCAAACACTCATTTGTTGGTCAACATTGATGATGGAGGTGGCATTTATTCTCAAAATTTGTGTAGCAATGTTTAGCTCAACTAACAAAAAGTTTTTTTTTTCCCCATTTCTTGAGTTTCTGGTTGTTGGGCTTGTGTTTGTCGATTAGTCTAGTAGAAGCTAATGTGTCAAACTTCTGCTTATTGCAGTCTGGTAATCAGTCTGGTATGCCTCAACACCCGCCACCAGGTCCACCATCGCACACCCAAGCACCTCAATAGACCATTCTTGAGACAGAGTATCACACTTGCAAGCGCTGGCGTCTATGCCAGAAGGGAAAGCAATCTCTCTTGGGCAACTCTCATATCAGTGTTAATCCTCCCATCTTGTTCTCTTTTTTCTTATTTTTGTTCTTTTGGTCATCAATTAACTTATTTAGCTTATGATATCTTTCAAATATTTGATGAGATGGCTTTGGCTGATCATCTAAAGATTCATTGTAATTTGCTAGTTTGGTAGGATTCTCATCTGGTTTTGCTATACGTTTGGTTGGGTGATGAGGATCATGGCCAACCCCAAAAACTCCGCTGGTACTAATTTTGGGCTTTTGGAGTTACATGGCTCATCAACTTGCTGTAATTTTTCTCTTCATGCTAATGATGATTTGCTATTCTGCTGTCGCTGTAATATCATTATGTTGGCTATTTTTAGGGCTTTTATTGCTCCAAATCACTTTTTTTTTTTTTTTGGCTTCAATTGCCAAAGCAAGTTGGACAAATTGAATAATAATGGTTGTATAGTCCCCCTAAGGTTAGTTTGGATTCAGCATTTTAGTGAGGTACTACAACTTATAATACAATTTTCTTACAAATGCACATGCAATCCATGTGTCATGTGGTGCCTGGTGAAAAAATTAGCAACAAAATTTGATGAGTAAATATAATTTTTTTGGAGCTAATGTAATGAGTCATATCATTTTGAGTTTTGCTGCCCCCAAAGCTGCACATCCGAATGCATCCGGAAGTGTAAAAATGGACCCTAGCATTACTCGAATTTTATTGCTATTTTGATAATTAGGCTCTTGGACCCAAATTTGTTAGGTCAGCTTAGGAAAAAACAAAAAAAATTGTTCGGTCAGAAAAGTCCTTGCCAATCTATGTTTACCTATTCTAGCGTATTGTAAGTTGTGGATTACGTTCGTTGTGTTAGCGGTGGTTGGTTTGCAGAGAATGAACTTTTAACAAACCATCAAAACAATTGAGAGCGGCGTATTGGGCTTTAGCATTAAAACGAGAAAAAAGATAGGCAAAGAAAAGGACTAATAAAAAGACGGGCTTTGTTTTTTAACACTTTTTTCTTCCTTCTGTTTTCTCTTTCCAAAACAAAAGCATTAACTCAAAATTATTTTTACATTTATGTTGTATTAGAAACAAAAAAGCACCATCTAAAAAGTATTAACAAACAAATTTCTTATTCTAATTCTAAGATACAAATTTATAAAACGGAAATACGATAGTGGCAATCTTAAAATTACAGTAGATTCTACTACAATAATCAATGAATGCATTATTAAAGCAGCAACATGTCTCATATACATACACTATTAGATCGATCTATGCAATCTAATTTTGATAATGAAATGTGAAGAATCATGAATCAAACCTCTTTCTGGTTGTTTGAGTAAGATCATCAACTACTAAAATATAGTTAGAGAGCCACTCAGTTAGTTCCATCCAAACCGTAGCGACCACCGCATATAGTATGGTTGATCTCTTCACCAAAGATAACATGGTTGACCTTTTGTTTCTACTTGCAAAGATTTGAACAAAAAATGAAAAGAAACACAAAAAACTCAAGAATAATGATACACCAACTACGCCTTTCTACTTCATTTCACACACACACACACACACACATATATATATATATATAACATGCTTATTGGAAGGATATATAACAAGTAAAAGAGATAAAGATAACTATTGCTACGGCTAATCTCAAGTGGTTGATATCTGGATGTGCTTCTTCAGCTTTTTTGTTAAGATTTTGCAGGGATGTAAGAGTTGGCTTGGTTTACAAGTCCAGATGTAGAGATTCAATTTGCAGCAACACGTTTGTGTTATCTTCATGATATTCGAAAATAAAAAGATAACTTAATTAAAATTTGTTGGTAGTTACCATGCTGATGTGACGGGATACACTTTTATCCCTCTACTATATTACCTTTGCTAATATGGACTTGCCAATTAGTCATTGAGTAAGGCTAAATAGTAAATATTACATTCTCAACTCTAAAGGGTTGGCTCACGTGGCGAAAGCATTGGACTTGGTAGTATTCTCATTACTATTAGGTCTTAAAGTTTCAATCCCTTTAGTGCAATTAATTCTTTAGGGTCACAAGCATGTGGAAGCCAAGTCTTACTTGATTCGTGTGGGGGGTGCCTTCTAGGGGTTTAGGGTTTGCCCTTAAAGAATGGTTACACGAAATGGCCATCGAGTAATATGGAAAAGTTTGCTATGGATCCATATACCGAGTAATTGGAAATTTCCTACAATTTCCTATTTATAAGGAGACACAGAAAATACAAAATAATAAGAAAGATCAAATAAAATCAAATCTGTATTTATAATTGATAATTAATAAAGATCTCAAATATTCCACTCCAACTCAATCCTTCCCCGCCTCATCGAGTTCGAACTCGTGTAGGGAAAACCTTTTAAACGAAAAACCGGCGGTAATGGTAGGGTGTTCCGATGAGTTGAAACAACTTCCTTCTTTGTGTGGGTTAAAAGATTGTACAAAATCAGCTGCCCCTTCGCATTCTGTATAATCAACTCTCTGTTTTTCCACAAACCCAATGGCCTTCCCGGATTTTCTATTGAGAGCCGAAGATTTATGAGTTTAGTCCACGACTCCTTCACACCAAATTCAAACAAAACCCATATCACCAATCCACAGCTGCTTCTGCTTCTTCTCATCATCTCAAACGGGAAACCCATAATGGTGAGGGACCCATTTAGCACCGTGAAATCAAAGCAGGAGTAATATGTGGAATCTGCACCGTCCGGGAGTGGAGTTGTTCGGAACAACTCGTGGTTGAAGTCGAAGGCAACAATTTTCTCATTATATTTATGATTATAAGAGCTTCGATCCGCCACCGCCCACCAGAAAAAAATCCCATCCGCCGCAGTGGTCGGAAAGTTTGGAAATGGCTCTAAGTTTGGAGTTTGCTCAAACGGCACTCGTAGGTCAAGCAGTCTCCAGGTCCCGGTCCTCAGGCTATATACTTTCGGTTGGAAGCGAACTGGATGATTGAAGAAGAAACAAGTGTTGCGAGAGCTACGAACATGACTAATCGTCAGCACCTTGAAGTCGTTGGATCTCCGGTCGAAACCGAATCCGACGGTGTCCAGCTGTAAGCCAGCGGGGACCAGATACCTACCAACCGGCCGGAACGGGTTGGCCAGGTGGGGCGGGTGGAGCAGGAGAGACTTGGGAGTGTCTGACGTGGCGGGGTTCCACAGATAGATTATGTTGAGAGTGTAGTCGGAAAGACAGAGTAAACCATTACAGGACGCCACAAGCATAAATCGAAAGAAACGTCTTCCCTTGAGAATAATTTGAGAGTGGCACTCCAGGCTCTGGTCAGAGAGGAAGTAAAAATCCTTCTTGAAATAATCGTTCCATCCTCCATTGGCTTCGGCGAGAAGGAGAGGAGAAGGACGATCGGAGAATCGGAGAATGGATTGGTTAAGGATGTTTTGGGTAAAGAAATCAGGATTTCCGATGAGAGTAGTACGCCAGGTTTGGCAAACGCACCTGAATCGGAGTAGGGTTTTTGGGGGCAGGAGGGTGAGAATATTCAGCACAATTTCTTCAGGCAGATAGGTTGACATTGCTGGTATGCCTCAAAACGGAGAAGAAAGTAGGAAAACTTTGTCCCTTCTTATAGGAGTCTCGCCGCCTTACAAACCCAGATTCCGAAGCCTATTCAGAGCGGGTCTAACAGATAGGTTGAGATTTGCTGGTTTGGCTCAAAACGGAGAAGAAATATTAATTAAAAATAATTTCCATAAAAAAAAAAAAAAACCCCTAATGGTAAATAAGTAATTTAAAAAATTGCCTGAATTTAATAAGGCTATCAATTAATCAATCATAATAAAACAATTTTCATTAAAAAAAAATATATTCAACGAGTAATGATCTAGGTTACGCGGCGTGCGTGAACAGTAACACGCGCCGCTGACGTGGCACATGCCACGTCGTAACCTCTGGTTTAAAAAAAAAAAAAAAAAAATCAAATTCAAGGGGCTGCTTCCAATTTTGATCAAAAGTAAACAATTATGATGGAATGTACATGACGCACCACATTTCTATTGAATCATGTATCATATTTAGAAGTGTTTCATGCTTCAGTAAGCATTAACAATACACAAACGTTCAAAATTTTCTACCATCTTTTTTGTTTTTGTTTGTGTATTCTTTAATGATTTTGAGCATCCAAAGCAAGCTACAATGATTATAACCCAGATTTACAAATAGCACAAAATCATTGTCTATTTCCCAGCCTAGGAAAAAATGGTTAAATTTGCATTACTCTCTCAATGTATGTTCATTAACAATTTCTCAGTATGGGATAAAAATGGGCACATAGGCTTGCTCCCTCACTCACTCCTACCCCACGATTAGGCATTAATCTAAAACACTTTGGAAACACCTAATATGATTGCTCCATGATTGTAAAGATGATGTCACTGAAAGTTAGACCAATCATTGATCTTCGCATGCAATATCTAAGCATATATTTGAACTAAGGTAATATAAAAAATAAAAAAGGAAGAAAAAGAAAAAGAAAAAAGAAAAAATCTTCCTTTTTCTTTTCTTTCTTTTTTTTTTTTTTCTTTCAAATTATCTTTTTTTGATAAATAAGTTGAATTGCAAAATTCGGTCATTGGTGAATGCCCTCACCTAACAGTTAACGAAAAAAATCAGTTTGTTTTTTTGACCCAAATAAACCATCCAAACCACCGCAATACCGCTAAAACCATGAAGTGAATCATCTCTAACTGTTATACCTTGGACAAAATTCCAGGATTTGTAGCCCCTCCAATGTAGTTCAAAAGCAAAACCCTTCCAACTGGTGCTCGATTGGGGAAAAGTGATGAGCTATATATAGTTCTTGCAACACCAAAGAAAATCCACATGCTGAATTTAGCAGGAAATTTTCAAAGCATCCTTAACAGAATATTAGTCCTTACAATTTTCCTTCAATTTCTCAGCAACCAAACAAGAAATGCAATAAAGACCAGTCACCATGAGACATCAATTTGTAATAACCCAACCCAAGCATCTCTACAAAACCTCGTATCTTCAACAACCCATAAGCCCATTACGAAATGAGCTTAGACCATTGCAAGTCCTCCCTTGACCATCCGAACTACTTAAAATTTGTAATAAATAAGTAGAGAGTACAAGGTATCTAAACATTGAGACAGTGCTAAAGCATCGGACCCAAAAACTTAAGCTAGTAGGTAAATGTGCCCAATTAGCATCCAAACCCACAACTAATCCCACACCAACCGGTGTAGAACTCTCTAAACATTCTCCATGTGATTCTTGGAAAGGATGACAAAAAGAAACCAAATATGCTAGAACTGATAATAGAGTGACCTTTTGCAATTTCTCTTTTTTGAAGCAATTATAAACAAGCTTGATTCAAAGCACAAAAACAAGAAAAACAAGCCCAAAAACACAAAATCAGCATTAACAATATTACACCAGAAAATTCTACATGTATGCACAAAACCTACAGCAAGTTGAATAATGCACCAATAATCTTAAATAAATTAAATTAAATTAAAAATTACAACAAGTTGAATAGCCCCTGAAGAGAAATATAAGAGAAAACTAAAGGAATTGAGAGTGAAAGTGCTTAAAAATTTGTTTGAAATCTCAGCACCCAGAAATAATCTCCACTCAAATCAGCATTTCAATTCCTAAAGACCCAAAAAGATGATAATATTACTTCACGCTCACCATTTCTCTTCCCCCATTTTCCAGAACAAGCTCAAAGAGAGAGGACGAGAAATCAAACTCACCAAAACAAGCGCAACAAGAGAAAATCGGAGAAATTAAATAAGTATTATCCACATTAAAAGAAAAAAGGCAAAGCAATAGACTGGTCACCAGCTTATAGTCAAAACACCATAGACAACCAACAAAACTACAAGAAAAGCTCAACAATCAAAGAAACTTCACAAAGTTAAACAACAAGCGGAGTTCCAAAAGAAATCATCACTAACCTTATGCAAAACAACGTCGAAAGGACCTTGATCGGACAGAGGCCTCTTTAAATCAATGGGTACAAAAAATATCCCCTTATTCCTGCAGCACAAATAACATTTTATTGGTCAGAAAACAGTCGTGAACTTCAGTCATCAAATGGATAAAGGCTCCCTTCCTCCAAAACATACCCAACAAAGAAATTTAAATATTGTAGCTTCTACCTAGCTAAAAGAGATCACACATAATTAAGCAAATGGGACAAACCATTTCAGATCAGATAGCCATCAAAGTGTTTCCACTAACAAAAATGCCGGTGACGGTGGGGAGAGGAGAGGAGAGGACGCACGGTGGAGAAAAGGGGTTGGGGAGGAAAAATGGAGAAAGGAAAGGGCTCGGTCGACGGTGGGGGAGAGCAGATCACGGCGCCGGTTTCAGTGGGATACCGGAGCCGGCGCCGACGCCGGTGGAGAGAGAAATTGGGTGGAGGGAGAATGGGGTGGAGGGAAAATGGGTTTGGGGGGAAATTTTTTGGGTGGGGGGAAATGCCTGGACGAACGTTCGTGTTTTGTTTTGATATATATATATATATTTTTTTTAAACCAGAGGTTATGACGTGGCATGTGCCACGTCAGCGGCGTGCGTTACTATTCACGCACGCCGCGTAACCTATATCATTACTCATATTCAACACCTAATTGCCGTTTCCATAAAAAATAAAATTAAATACCGCTTAAATTAAGGCCCCTACTTAGTATAAAAAAGGCAATAAAAAAAGTGATATTAATAAATAAGAGAATCAAATAACGAGTAAAATGACAAACATAACCATAAAATATTACTAACTAGAATCTCAATGGATAGTTTAATCGGTTGGAAACCACGCCTTATGAAGCGGAGGTCACTAGTTCGAATTTTCTCCCCTCTCTTGTGTGGACATGTCAAAAAAAAAAAAAAAAAAAAAAAAAACCTAACTAGAGACCATCAGTGAAAAGAAAATAAATAAATGACAGAAGATGGAAGGTTTATAAAATATTTTATTCAATTACAAACTCATTTATTTATAAATTTCAATTTTTCTCTTTAAATCACTATTTAAGCCTTATTCAGATTTGAATTCTTTTCTTCTTCCCCCTAATTTCCTTATTTGACATTAGTTACCAAAAACTCAATCAATCACTTTCATTATTATTTGGGTAAAGTCCACATACCCCCTTCAAACTATCACCCAATTAACAATGTTCTCCTCAAACTTTCAATTGTGACAATATCCTCCAAGGCTTAAAAAAAGATAAAAATGCCCTTATAGATTTCTCAACAAGACATAAATAGCCCTATAAATTTGAAAAAAAAAAATAAAAAATAAAAATAGTTTTTAATTTTTTTTTTTTAAAAAAAAACGAAAAATTTTAATTTAAAAAAAAAATGATTTTTTTAACGAAAATTTTTTATTTTTTTAACGGAGATTTTTTATTTAAAAACCAATTTTTTTAATTTTTTTTTTGATAAAACGCTTTTTTTTTTTAAAGGAAAATTTTTATTTAAAAACAATTATAAAACGAAAATTAAAAAAGAAAACCGAAAATTTTCAATTTTTATAAAAAAATCGATTTTTTTTTTTATTTTCTTATAAAATGGATTTAAAAAATAAATAAATTTGGCCAACCCTTGGATTTTTTTAAATTTATTTTTTTGTTACTTTTAGGTTTTTATAGAAGTTTTCGTATTTTTTTGTTTTTATTTTACTAAGGGCAATTTCGTCATTCGGGAAACATCGACAATTTTTGGTAGTTTGGATGGAGACATTGCCACAATTGAAAGTTTTGGGGGACATTGTCAATTGGGTGGTAGTTTGAGCCTTTGAGGAGGGTATATAGACTTTTCTCTTATTATTTTTATTTGATTTTTCAACATATTTAACAACGAATCTTTAACTAATTTGCCTTTCTTTGTGAGGTTTTTTTTTTTTTTTTTGAGAAATTCTTTGTGAGGTTGATTGGTTTAAAGTATTAATAGATAATTTGATTATCAAGATTAAAGTGAATTCGAAATAATTCCTTTGACAATAAAACCATCAGGTTTTATTGTTCTATTTTTATAATTTCTTTTATTCTAGTCAGAATATATATATATATATATATATATATATATCATCATTTAATTTGTTAATATTTTTAATCAAACATGCCTACTAGAAAATATACATTTGGATATGAAAACTAAAAAATAAAAATAAATAAGGGAGAAAAACAGAAAAGCTAATTGAATCTCAAAGAGAGGAGCTCTAAATAAGTTTGTTATTAGCAATAAAAACTTAATCAATAATTTTGTATCCCAAAAAGCGATCGAGAAGAATGATTTTTAAAGCAATCTCTCTTGGACAACTCTCATATCAGTGTTAATCCTCCCATCTTGTTCCTTTCCTTTTTCTTATTTTTGTTCTTTTGGTCATCAATTAACTTGTTCAGCCCATGATATATATCTTTCAAATATTTGATGAAATGGCTTTCGCTGATCATCTAAAGATTCATTGTAATTTGCTAGTTTGGTAGGATTCTCATCTGGTTTTGCTATACGGCTGGTTGGGTGATGAGGATCATGGCCAATCCCAAAAACTCCGCTTGTAGCTCATCAACTTGCTGTAATTTTTCTCTTCATGCTAATGATGATTTGCAACATTCTGCTGTAGCTGTAAGATCATTATGCTGGCTATTTTTAGGGTTCTAACTGTTGTTACAGCAAACAATATTTAACTCTTCCATGATCATGGCCATATCTAAAGTATGAAAGTCAACGCATAAGTTAAATATTGCCTTCTAACTAAAGAAAAGTTATGATACTAAATATTCTTGTATCTTCTCTAATTTTATCACTTATATATTAGATCTATGAAATCTAATTTTGATGATGAAATGTGAACAATCATGAATCAAACCTCTCTCTAGCTCTTCGAGTAAGATCATCAGCTATTAAAATACATGTATATAGCCACTTAGTCCCATCGATCAACAAAAGGTAGCATGCATGGTTGACCTTTGTTTCTACTTGCAAAGATTTGAACAAAAAATCGAATTATGAAACACAAAAACAATGAGAAACTCAAGAATAATCATACACCAACTAGGCCTTTCTACTTCATATCACATCATATATATATCATGCTTGTTGGAAGGATAACAACTTAAAGAGATAAGAGATAACTATTGCTATGGCTAATCTCAGTTAGTTGATATATGGATGTGTTTGTTGAGATTTTGCAAGGAAGTAGGAGTTGGCTTTGTTTACAAGTCCAGCTGTAGAGATTCAATTTGCAGCAACATATTTGTGTTATCTTCATGATATTTGAAAATAAAAAGATAACTTAATTAAAATTGGTTGGCAATTACCCTGCACTTTAAAGAGTTGGCTTAAATACTAAATTCTCGATTTTAAAGAGTTGGCTTAAGTGATAAAAGCTTTTTCCTTGGACTTGGTAGTTGGTAGCATCCCCATTATTATTAGGTTTAAAGTTCGAATCCCTTAAGTGCAAATAATTCATTGGGGCCACATGCACGTCGAAGCCAAGTCTTACACGATATGTGTTGGGGGCACCTTGTACCAGTCCAGAGTTTGCCCTTAAAGAATGGCTATACGAAAAGGCCATGCCCGGAGGGATTTCCAGTGTCCTTCTAGTCCTAAGTAGATATTATTTTTTAAAAACAAGAGAAAAATAAGTGTTATTTATTTATTTTTTTTAATTTTTAATTTTTTTTTTTAAAATAATATCTACTTAGGACTAAAAAGACACTAGAAGGGATCCATAGAATAAAGCCTTAAAAGACTATATTTTTCTTTTTATGCAATTGATAATTTCCTATTTAAGGAGACGTCGAAAATACAAAATAATAAGAAAGATCAAATAAAATCAAATCTGTATTTATAATTGATAATTAATGAAGATCTCAAATATTCCACTTCAACTCAATCCTTCCCCGCCTCATCGAGTTCGAACCCGTTTAGGGAAAAGCTTGTAAAGGAAAAACCGGTACTGGTGGGCTGTTCCGATGAGTTGAAACAAGTTCCTTCTCTGTGTGGGTAAAAAGATTGTACAAAATCAGCTGCCCCTTCGCATTCTGTATAATCAACTCTCTGTTTTTCCACAAACCCAATGGCCTTCCCGGATTTTCTATTGAGAGCCGAAGATTTATGAGTTTAGTCCACGACTCCTTCACACCAAATTCAAACAAAACCCATATCACCAATCCACAGCTGCTTCTGCTTCTTCTCATCATCTCAAACGGGAAACCCATAATGGTGAGGGACCCATTTAGCACCGTGAAATCAAAGCAGGAGTAATATGTGGAATCTGCACCGTCCGGGAGTGGAGTTGTTCGGAACAACTCGTGGTTGAA
>NC_081541.1:44672139-44691889 GCF_901000735.1 Corylus avellana
TTCCTTGGACTTGGTAGTTGGTAGCATCCCCATTATTATTAGGTTTAAAGTTCGAATCCCTTAAGTGCAAATAATTCATTGGGGCCACATGCACGTCGAAGCCAAGTCTTACACGATATGTGTTGGGGGCACCTTGTACCAGTCCAGAGTTTGCCCTTAAAGAATGGCTATACGAAAAGGCCATGCCCGGAGGGATTTCCAGTGTCCTTCTAGTCCTAAGTAGATATTATTTTTTAAAAACAAGAGAAAAATAAGTGTTATTTATTTATTTTTTTTAATTTTTAATTTTTTTTTTTAAAATAATATCTACTTAGGACTAAAAAGACACTAGAAGGGATCCATAGAATAAAGCCTTAAAAGACTATATTTTTCTTTTTATGCAATTGATAATTTCCTATTTAAGGAGACGTCGAAAATACAAAATAATAAGAAAGATCAAATAAAATCAAATCTGTATTTATAATTGATAATTAATGAAGATCTCAAATATTCCACTTCAACTCAATCCTTCCCCGCCTCATCGAGTTCGAACCCGTTTAGGGAAAAGCTTGTAAAGGAAAAACCGGTAATGGTGGGCTGTTCCGATGAGTTGAAACAAGTTCCTTCTCTGTGTGGGTAAAAAGATTGTACAAAATCAGCTGCCCCTTCGCATTCTGTATAATCAACTCTCTGTTTTTCGACAAACCCAATGGCCTTCCTGGATTTTCTATTGAGAGCCGAAGATTCATGAGTTTAGTCCACGACTCCTTCACACCAAATTCAAACAAAACCCATATCACCAATCCACTGCTTCGGAAACCCATAATGGTGAGAGACCCATTTAGCACCGTACAATCAAAGTAGGAGTAATATGTGGAATCTGCACCGTCCGGGAGCGGCGTTGTTCGGAACAACTCGTGATTGAAGTCGAAGGCAACAATTTTCTCATTATCTTTATGATTATGAGAGCGACGATTTACCACCGCCCACCAGAAAAAAATCCCATCCGCCGCAGTGGTGGGAAAGTTTAGAAAGGGCTGAAGCCGCCGGAGTTGAGTTTGCTCAAACGGCACGCGTAGGTCAAGCAGTCTCCACGTCCCGGTGCTCAGGCTATATACTTCCGGTTGGAAGTGAACTGGATGGTTGAAGTAACAAGTGTTGTAGCCAATACGTCTACGAACATGACTAATCGTCAGCACCTTGAAGTCGTTGGATCTCCGGTCGAAACCGAATCCGACGGTGTCCTGCTGTAAGTCAGAGGGAATCAGTAACATACCAATCTGCCGGCGCGGGTGGCGCGGGTTGAGCGGGAGACACCTGGGAGTGTTTGACGTGGCGGGGTTCCACAGATAGATTATGTGGAGAATGTCGTCGGAAAGACAGAGTAAACCATTACAGGACGCCACAAGCGTAAATCGAAAGAGAGGTCTTCCCTTGAGAATAATTTGAGATTGGCACTCCAGGGTCTGGTCAGAGAGGAAGTAAAAATCCTTCTTGAAATAATCGTTTGATCCTCCATTGTCGGCTTCGTCGAGAAGGAGAGGAGAAGGACGATCGGAGAATCGGAGAATGGATTGGTTAAGGATGTTTTGGGTAAAGAAATCAGGATTTCCGATGAGAGTAGTACGCCAGCTTCGGCAAACGCACCTGAATCGGAGTAGGGTTTTTGGGGGCAGGAGGGTGAGAATATTTAGCACAATTTCTTCAGGCAGATAGGTTGACATTGTGGCTGAGATTTGCTGGTATGGCTCAAAAGGGAGAAGAAACTAGGAAAACTTCGTCCCTTCTTATAGGAGTCTCGCCGCCTTACAAACCCAGATTACGAAGCCTATTCGGAGTGCAAAACAACGAAATTCCTAAACCAAATGGTTTTCTAACTCTGTCCACGTGGCAGATAACTGCGGCCTAGTAAGATTTTCAGCTTTCTTTTCTTTTGTTTCTTTGCGAGAGAAACTCAAGAATAATGACACCAACTATGCCTTTCTACTTATATAGCATGCTTATTGGGAGGGAATAGGCATTTTTGTCTCATAAAAAGACAAAAATACCCCTTCATATAATTAATTGAATATTCTCCTGTTTAAATGAATTAGAAAGAATTGGATTGAAATAACAAGTAAAAGAGATAAAGATAACTATTGCTACGGCTAATCTCAGGTGGTTGATATCTGGATGTGCTTCAGCTTTTTGTTGAGATTTTTGCAGGGAAGTGGGAGTTGGCTTTGTTTACAAGTCCAGCTGTAGAGATTCAATTTGCATGCATCAACATATATGTTTGTGTTATCTTCATGATATTCGAAAATTAAAAGATAACTGAATATGTGGTGGGTACACTTTTATCCCTCTACGTACTATATATATCACCTTGCTAATGTGGCGGTGCCAATTAGCCATTGAGTAAGGCTAAATACTACATTCTTAACCCCAAAGGTTGTCTCAAGTGGTAAAAGTCTTGGATTTGGTAGTTGGTAACATCCTCATTATTATTAGGTTTAAGTTCGAATCCCTTAAGTACAAATAATTTTTTGAGGCCACAAGCATGTCGAAGCCAAGTCTTACTTGATCCATGTGGGGGGCGCCTTATACGGGTTCAGGGTTTGCCCTTCAAGAATGGATATACGAAGTGACCATGCCTCCGGGTTTCTCAATCATTAGAAGAAAAAAAAGTACTACACCATTGTATCTTAGCAGATATGGTGAATCCGGATCCCATAGGAATGGAGAGAACAAAACTAGCAATATTTGTTCTTATCCTCTCAAGAGAAGAAAATCTTGAGTGATATGAAAATGTTTGCTTTGGATCCGTATCCCTAGTGATTGGGGATTTCTGACAATTTCATGTCTCTTGAAATCTGTCAAGAAATGAGAGGAAAATCTTGAGGGATATGAACTGAGAGTAAACTCTTTATATCACTCAAGATTGACATCTCCTATTTATAAGGAGATGTCGAAAATACAAAATAATAGGAAAGATAAAATCAAATCTGTATTTATAATTGATAATTAATAAAGATCTCAAATATTCCACTCGAGTTCGAACTCGTGTAGGGAAAACCTTTTAAAGGAAAAACCGGTAATGGTAGGGTGTTCCGATGAGTTGAAACAACTTCCTTCTTTGTGTGGGTTAAAAGATTGTACAATATCAGCTGCCCCTTCGCATTCTGTATAATCAACTCTCTGTTTTTCCACAAACTCAACGGCCTTCCCGGATTTTCTATTGAGAGCCGAAGATTCATTGAGTTTAGTCCACGACTCGTTCACACCAAATTCGAACAAAACCCATATCGCCAATCCACGGTTGCTTCTGCTTCTCATCATCTCAAACGGGAAACCCATAATGGTGAAGGACCCATTTAATACCGTCCGGGAAACAACTCGTGGTTGAAGTCGAAGGAAACAATTTTCTCATTATATTTTATAGATCTTTTAAAGAGAATGCTCAATTTTAGCCAATAGCTTTATACATCTCTTAAAGTCTAGAGTAGTATTATTCTTTTTTTACAAGGTAATGCTATTCTTCACACTCTTTTATCACACTCATTTTATATCATCTCATGTGACCTGTTTTAAATGGCTTCCAATGTTAGCCACTTCAAAAAGCAAAAAGTGGTAGCCAATTAAAATGCACTACATTATCCAACGTTAAGTTGGTATATACATGAGTGTGAAGAGTAACTCAATTTCAAATACCTAAGGTCTTTATCGTTTAAGAAATGCTAAATATTACATCCTCATTCTACCATGGATTATTGTGCCAATGCCTATCAATATACATTTGCTCATCTTTTTAAAATTTTCTCTACTTTATTAAATGTTTTTGATAATTTTTTTGCTACAGCTAACCAAATTATAGCTAAAAAGTTATTTTGACTATTGGGATGTGAATGCTCAAAAGTGAGGTTGTTTTCACATTGAAAAATGACATACAATTTTTAGTAATGCTAGAAGGTATGTTTTTATTTTACAATGTGGATGTAGCAGTCTCAATAATTAAGCTCTTGAATTATTTTTTTTAATAAAGATTGATCTAAGAATTGGTTGGAACTGTCACGTCAACATTATAAAATAATTGTGAGATAAAAATGTAGTTACTCATAATTATTATTTTTTAACTTTTGACACGTGTCAACAAATGATTTAAAGGTATTAAATATTACTTTTGGTTCCAATCACATGATGACAAGTGTCAAAAATTGTAATTTTTTTTTTTGAAGTAATTTTTTTTTTTTTTTTGGGTGGTTGAGAGAGGTATTGAGGGGGTATAATAGTGGTTGAGAGAGGGAGCTTTGGGATTATTTGGAAGTGATATTAATATTATGATAAAATAGAAGATGTATGAATGCTACATGCACAATTATTGTCAGATTCTTTGGAAGTATGGATGAAAGGAAAAAAGGGGCTATATGACACTCAAGCTTGATATGAGCAAGGTTTACGATCGAGTTGAGTGGGACTTCTTGGAGGCAATTATGATTAAGATTGGTTTTGCGAGAAGTTGGGTGGATAAAGTGATGATGTGTGTTCGCACTCTCTCCTATTCTATTTTGATTAATGGCCAACCGAATGGAAAAATTGTGCCCTCTAGGGGAATCAGGCAAGGAGATCCTTTGTCTCCCTATTTTTTCATTTTATGTGCAGAAGGGCTTAGCACTTTATTGCAAAGGGCAGAGCAAGAAGGGAGAATAACCGGTTTGCCTATTGCAAGGGGAGGTACAAAAATCAACCACTTGTTCTTTGTGGATGATAGTTTGTTGTTTTGTAGAGCTAGTATCCTAGAGTAGGCCAGAATTCAGGAGGCCTTGGAGGTTTATGAGAAAGCATCCGGACAAAAACTTAATCGGGAGAAGACATCCATCTTCTTTAGCAAGAATACAAAGAGAGAAGCTAAGTAGCTCATTCTGTCGGCAGCTAGAGTTAACTCTACTACTAGGTATGAAAAATATCTAGGCCTACTTGCACTTATTGGTAGAGCAAAAGTGAGTTCTTTCTCGTCGCTAAAAGGTAGAATTTGGGATCGAATGAATGGCTAGAAAGAAAAATTCCTTTCACAAGCAGGGAAGGAAGTTCTTCTGAAGGCAGTGGTACAGGCGATTCCAACTTATACGATGAGTGTGTTTCAATTGCCCAAAACTCTATGTAAAGAGATTAGTTCTATGATGTCCAAGTTCTGGTGGGGCATAAGGGGAATGATGCTCGGATTGTTTGGATGAGTTGGAGTTGAATGGGGAGGGCCAAGGAGAGAGGGGGGTTGGGGTACCGAGATCTTGAAATGTTTAATCTTGCCCTCCTTGCAAAACAAGGGTGGAGACTGTTACAAAGACCTGACACATTGGCGGCAACAATTTTTCGGGAAAAATATTTTCCGAATGGATCGTTTTTGGATTCTAATTTAGGAAGGAAGCCGTCGTATGTTTGGCGTAGTATTTGGAATGCAAAACCTCTTCTCAAAGAGGGGCTTGTTTGGCGAGTGGGGGACGGTACTTCAATTAGGATTTGGGATGATCGATGGCTCCCAACTCCCGGGTCACATCTAGTCCAATCCCCGGTGAGAATTCTATGGACGGAAGCTAAGGTGTGCGAATTGCTTGACACGAATACAAATTGGTGGAACACGTCATTGGTACATAATGTTTTTGGTGAGAGGAAGCACGGATGATCTGTAGTACAACAGTATGAAAAGATTAGCTTGTCTGGGTGGGCAAGAAGCACGAGGAATACGTTGTACGGAGTGCATACCACTTGGAGAAGGAGAATAGCCTTAGAGAGGAGGGCAGCTGTTCAACTGTTCAACAAATAGCTGCAATATGGAAAAGAATATAGAAGATCAAAGGTGCTAGAGTGTTTAGAACTTTCCTTTGGCAAGCCTGTAACAATATCCTGCCCACAAAGGAGCTTTTGTTCAAATAGCATATCTCTTCCGACCCATTATGTCCAATTTGTGGCCTGGAAACCGAAACTATTGGGCATATCTTGCGGAGTTGCTCATCAGCCAAAGATGTGTAGATGACGTGTGATCCTAAGATTCATAAATGCACTAGTGATGAAATTGATTTTATTCATATCATGGCCAAACTGATGGACAGATTGGATGAGGACCAGTTGCAGCTCGTGGCTACTGTGGTGAGACAAATCTAGTTTAGAAGGAACTCAATAGTGTTTGGTGGTGATATGGTAGGTCCGTCGTCTTTGATTCGCCATGCAAAGGAGTAGGTTGCCTTTCATAATGCTACGAAGAGAAGCATCAACACGGACGTGGTTCTTCCCCTCAACCCAACCGTGACTTGGACGACACCTCCAGTTGGGTATGTTAAGGTTAATTAGGACGCCTCAATTAACAAACACCAAGCTCAGATGGGTGTTGGAGTTATCGTGTGTGACCATGCATGGAAGGTTTTGGTGATGTTGGGTGCTTGGACTGTGGTGAATTTAGCACGGCGGATGGAACTTCGAAAAGTCGTTTTTGAGGGGGATACGCTGGAAATAGTCCAAGCACTGAATAAAGAGGGGAATTGTTGGACGACTTATGGGCAAATCGTGAATGACGCAAATGATGAAATTGATAAGCAACAGGGATGGGTAGCTCAATATGTTAGCAGACTAGCTAATGGAGCTGCGCATCATTTAGCACAGCTCGCGTTTATGCATGGGGAGGGTAGAGAATGGAGGGATGACTTCCCGTTTTACATGCAAGGCGTTGTACCAGATGATGCTTGATTTTGGCTTTGGCCTTTTATGAGAACCAATTCAAAATATATATATATATCATGATAATTTTTTTCCCTACGAAAAACTGTTTGATCAATGAGAAAGTAGCAACTCCTGCTCCTTGAATGACCAAGAATCCGATCAGTCTGACAGTGACAATTAATGGTATAGCAAGTTTGTTTTTGAAGAAGATACAAGAAGGACACTAAGAGAGCACCCAAAAATTTAAATAAATAGTGAAATAAATATAAAAAAGAAGACTAAAAATTTTACGGTGTCCATAGAATAAAGCCTTAAAAACTACATTTTTCTTCTACCCAATTGATAATTTCCAATTCATAAGGAGATGTGGACAGTACAAAATAATAGGAAAGATAACATCAAATCATTATTTATAATTGATAATTAATAAAGATCTCAAATATTTCACTCCAACTCAATCCTTCCCCGCCTCATAGAGTTCGAACACCTGAAGGGCAAAGCTTGTAAAGGAAAAACCGGTAATGGTAGGCTGTTCCGATGAGTTGAAACAACTTCCTTCTTTGAGTGGGTTAAAAGATCGTACAAAATCAGCTGCCCCTTCGCATTCTGTATAATCAACTCTCTGTTTTTCCACAAACCCAATGGCCTTCCCGGATTTTCTATTGAAAGCCGAAGATTCATGAGTTTAGTCCACGACTCCTTCACACCAAATTCAAACAAAACCCATATCACCAATCCGCTGCTGCTTCTGCTTGTCATCATCTCAAACGGGAAACCCATAATGGTGACGGACCCATTTAGCACCGTGAAATTAACGCAGGAGTAATATCTGAAATCTGCACCGTCCGGGAGTGGCGTTGTTCGGAACAACTCGTGGTTGAAGTCGAAGGAAACAATTTTCTCCTTATATTTATGATTATAAGAGCTTCGATCCGCCACCTCCCACCAGAAAAAAATCCCATCCGCCGCAGTGGTGGGAAAGTTTAGAAATGGCTGAAAGTGCCGCCGGAGGTGAGTTTGCTCAAACGGCACGCGTAGGTCAAGCAGTCTCCACGTCCCGGTGCTCAGGCTAAATACTTCCGGTTGGAAGTGAACTGGATGATTGAAGAAGAAACAAGTGTTGCGACAGCTACGAACATGACTAATCGTCAGCACCTTGAAGTCGTTGGATCTCCGGTCGAAACCGAATCCGACGGTGTCTCGCTGTAACCCAACCTGCCGGCGCGGGTGGAGCGGGAGAGACTTGGGAGTGTCTGACGTAGCGGGGTTCCACAGATAGATTGTGTTGAGAGTGTAGTCGGAAAGACAGAGTAAACCATTACAGGACGCCACAAGCGTAAATCGAAAGAAAAGTATTCCTCCATTGAGAATAATTTGAGATTGGCACTCCAGGGTCTGGTCAGAGAGGAAGTAAAAATCCTTCTTGAAATAACCGTATGATCCTCCATTGGCTTGGGCGAGAAGGAGAGGAGAAGGACGATCGGAGAATCGGAGAATGGATCGGTTAAGGATGTTTTGGGTAAAGAAATCAGGATTTCCGATGAGAGTACACCAGCTTCGGCTAACGCACCTGAATCGGAGTAGGGTTTTTGGAGGCAGGAGGGTGAGAATATTCAGCACAATTTCTTCAGGAAAATAGGTTGACATTGTGGCTGAGATTTGCTGGTATATATGCCTCAAAACGGAGAAGAAACTAGGAAAACTTTTTCCCTTTCTTATGGGAGTCTCGCTGCCTTTACAAACCAAGATTCCGAAGCCTATTCGGAGCGGGTCAAACAGTCCGAAAGCAACGACGTTCCTAAACCAAATTGTTTTCTAACTCTGTCCACGTGGCAGATAACTGCGGCCTAATACGATTTTCAGCTTTCTTTCTTTTTTATTTTTTATTTTTTTTATTTAATTTTTTTTTGAAAAAAGTCAATAATGGGAAAAAGGGTTACAATAAAGATAATATTGATGGATAGAAACAAGATTAGGATACTCTCTATTTTAGATTACAAACAATAGAATTAAGATATTTGAACTGAAGAATATTTAGTTAGTTATAATGGAAGTCTTCTCCAAAAGTGAAAAGACAAAATATCTATCCACTATAACTAATTGGATATTTTTCAATTCAAAGGAAATAGGCAATGAATTTATTAATGATCTAAAACCACTATAAATGAATAGGGTTTTTTTAAGGGCAACACAAAGCGATAATACATAGCCAAAGAGGCACTAAGGAATAGGATTCGTCGACGACCAATGGTATGAATATTGGCTATAAAAGTTTTCTCTAATATATCAAATCGCATACGAATTGTGAGACAATAAACCCATCATAAAAGCAAGGAAATTAGCAAAACACAAAAAGAAACAACAAAAATACACTAGAAATTTTCAACAACAGAAGTATAACAAATTAAATTAAAGGCGCAACAACAATTGTAATGGTGGATGAAGACGGCCACTATGAGAAGTCTACACCTTTAATGGCAAGTGAAAATCATGTGAGTAATGCTGGAGTCACAACGAGTAATGTTATAAGTCCTCCTAGAGTCATCCTACGGTCCTACCAAATGTGATGTGCTTTTTAAAATTACCGTTGAATTTAAAATGTGAGGCATTGAACTTTGATCTAATGATGATTTTAAAAACCACATCACATTTGGAATAATTCTAAGAGGACTCTAGGAAGACTTATAGCATTACTATTTCACAACATTAATTTTATAAAGGGATATGAATGTCATTAATGAGTGTGAAGAGCGTTAAAGCACCTAATTTATCGGTAATTCAAACCCTTCAAGATAAGGGTGATCAAGAACAAATACAAGAGGAGAGGTGTGATAAGGACTCTACAATACAAGATGAGAACAAACACAAAGATAAGGGACAAGAGTTCTCATGCAATGTATATCCAAGTATATAACTTACAATAGGTTTCTACTTGTAAATGATTATCCTCCTATACATGATGATTATCTAGACTATTTGTAATTCTATATGTATCAATGAAAGCCAGGTTAAGTGGTACTTGAGCATTATCAATTTTAGCCAATAGTTTTTTAGATCTTTTAAAGAGAATGCTCAATTTTAGCCAATAATTTTATAGATCTTTCAAAGAGTAATATTATTCTTTTTTTACAAGGTAATATTATTCTTCACTCTTTTGTCACACTCATTTTATATCATCTCATGTAACATGTTTTAAAGGGCTTCCAATGTTAGCCACTTAAAAATACAAAAAGTGGTAGCCAATTAAAATGCACTACATTAACCGACGTGAAATTGGTATATACATGGGTATGAAGAGTAGTTTTACTCAATTTCAAACACCTAAGGCCTTTATCTTTTATGGAATGCTAAATACTACACCCCATTATACTTGATTGTTGTGGGAATGCCTATCAATGTACATTAATTTGCTCATCTTTTTAAAATTTTCTCTACTTTATTAAATGTTTTTGATAATTTTATATAATTTTTTATTTTATCTCATCTTTCACTTTTCTGTACATTTGCTCTCAACATTTGGCGAGTACCAAAAGTCAATTGAAAAAAATTAGAGAGTGCTAGAGTACTAAATATATTTATTTAGTAATGTAGATTTTGCAAAAAGCTTCTCCAAATTGAAGAGCCCGATGTCATACGTTTTGGTACTTTTTGCTACAGCTAAACAAATTATAGCTAAAAAGTTATTTGGGCAATTGGGATGTGAATGCTTCGCATTGAAAAAATGACATTCAATTTTTGAGTAAGGTTAGAAAGTATGTTTTTATTTTACAATGTTGATGTAGCAGTCAACACTATAAAATATTTGTGAGATAAAAATGTAGTTTATAGCATTAATATTCACGATTATTCTTTTTTGAGAAATGCTACACATCCCAAAATTTCTTCCCAAAAGTTGATTCCCAAATGATGTGTTACCATCTCATGAGTTGGTGACTCACTTCCCAAAATAATAAATCTCATATGATGGTGATATATCATTTGAGAATTAGCTTTTAGGAAGATAATTTAAGATGTGTAGCACTTCTCTTATTTTTTAACTTTTGACACGTGTTAGTATGTGATTAAAATGTATTAAATATTTCTTTTGGTTCCAATCACATGATGCCAAATGTCAAAAATTGTAATTTTTTTTTTGTGAGTAGCATTACTCTTTGACGTATTGAGGGGGTATAAACCGTATAATAGTGGTTGAGAGAGGGAGCTTCTGGGATTATTTGGAAGTAATATATTAATATTATGATAAAATAGGAGATATATGAATGCAACATGCACAATCGTCAGATTCTTTGATGAGATGGCTTTCGCAGATCTAAAGATTCATTGTAATTTGCTAGTTTGGTAGGATTCTCATCTGGTTTTGCTATACGGCTGGTTGGGTGATGAGGATCATGGCCAATCCCAAAAACTCCGCTGGTAGATCATCAACTTGCTGTAATTTTTCTGTTCATGCTAATGATGATTTGCAACATTCTGCGGTAGCTGTAAGATCATTATGCTGGCTATTTTTAGGGTTCTAACTGTTGTTACAGCAAACAATATTTAACTTTTCCATGATCATGGCCATATCTTAAGTATGAAATTCAACGTATAAGTTAAATATTGCCTTCTAACTAAAGAAAAGTTATGATACTAAATATTCTTGTATCTTCTCTAATTTTATCACTTATCTTAGTCACTTCTATCTTCGATTTGGGACGTACTACAACTTAAAATACAATTTTCTTACAAACGCATATGCAATCCATGTGTCACGTGGTGCCATTTGGGTGAAAAAATTAACAACAAAATTTGACAAGTAAATATAATTTTTTGGTAGCTACAGTCAACGTGAATTGTCATTTCAATTTGTAAATCAGTTGATTATGATTACTTCAAGGCATAGACTTGACATACTAACCTTGTACTTTAAACCTAATTATGAGTAGGTTGTGTCATAATTGAGTTTGGTTGTCCCAAAAACTACACATTGGATGCATCCTAAAAGTAAAAATGGTCCCTACCATTACTCCTTTAAGGAGTTTTCAAATTTTATGGCTACTTTGACAAATAGGCTCGAATCCCCAAATTTGTTGGGTAACAATTGAGAGTGACGTTAGGAAAGCATTTGGTCTTAGCATTAATACAAGAAAAAAGGAACAAAAAAGATAGGCAAAGAAAATGACTAATAAAAAGAAGGCTTTGTTTCGTAACACTTTTTTCTTCATCCTTTTGTTTTCCTTGGAAAAAGAAAGCATTAACAAGCAATCCAAAACATTCAAAATTATTTTCATATTTATGTGGCATTAGAACACTTTTTCAAACCAAAAAGCACAATCTAAAAAGTATTAACAAACGAATTTCTTATTCAAATTCTAAGAAACAAATTTATAAATCGAGACTACGATATCGACAATTTTAAAATTATAGTAGATTCTAGTACAATAACTAATGAATGCACTATTATATCGATGAAATCTAATTTGGATCATGAAATGTGAAGAATCATGATCTCAACGATCTTAATTGTCCTTTGACCTTTGTGCCTCTCCACCCTACCAAAAAAAAAAAAAAGAACTTAGCTGGGGATCATGAATCAAACCTCTCACGCTCTTTGAGTAAGATCATCAGCTACTAAAATATAGATAGAGAGACAGTCAGTTAGTGCCATCCCAACCGTAGTGACCATCACATATAGTATAATTAATCTCTTCACCAAAGATAGCATGGTTGAACTTTTGTTTCTACTTGCAAAGATTGGAACAAAATATGAAAAGTAAGAAACACAAAAACAATGAGAAACTCAAGAATTATGATACACCAACTATGCCTTTCTACTTATATAGCATGCTTATTGGAAGTAAGGCTCGTAAATCAGGTACTTGGCAAATAAACATGTACCCGTTTATCCTATGCATGCAATTATTATTTATGACGCCTAGGTGAACCTTATTATAAAAAAAACATGCATAGGATAAACGGGTCATAAACAAGTCATAAAAAATTGAAAAGACAAAAATACCCCTCACATATAATTAACTGAACTGGATATTCTCCAATTTAAATGAACTAGAAAATATTCTGTTCGGATTGGGATAACAAGTAAAAAACATAAAGATAACTATAGCTACGGCTATTCTCAGGTGGTTGATGGTTGATATCTGGATGTGCTTCAGCTTGTTTGTTGAGATTTTGCAGGGAAGTAGGAGTTGGCTTTGTTTACAAGTCCAGATTCAATTTGCAGCAACATATATATATACATATTTGTGTTATCTTCATGATATTCAAAAATAAAAAGATAACATAATTAAAATTGGTTGGCAATTACCCTGTTGATTAGGCGGAGTTCACTTTTATTCTTATATTATATTATCTTCTTGTTGTTGATGTGGTGGTGTCAATTAGCCCTTGAGTAACACTAAATACTATTCTAGATTCCAAAGGGTTGGCTCAAGTGGTAAAAGCCTTGAACTTGGTAGTATCTCCATTACTATTAGGTGTAAAGTTTGAAACTTTTAAGTGCAAATAATTCATTGAGGCCACACGCAGGTTTAAGCCAAGTCTTACTAGAACCGCGTAGGGGCCACCTTATACCGGTCTAGGGTTTGCCCTTCAAGAATGCCTACGAAGTGGCCATGTCTGGAGGGATTCCCAATCATTAAAAAAATAAAAAATAAAAAATACTACACCCTTGTACCTTAGCAGATCTAGTGAATTCGGATCCCATAGGAATGGAGAGAAAAATACCTTGGCATCCTTCTAGTTCTAGGCAGAAAAAAAAAGGATAAGTGCTACTTTCTTTTTTACTTTTTTAGAAAATAATATCTACTTAGGATTAAGGAGACCATAAGAACACTAGAAAAACACCGAAAAAATAAATACAAAAAGAAGATAAGAAATTTTACGGTGTCCATAGAATAAAGCCTTGAAAAAGACTACATTTTTCTTTTTATGCAATTGATAATTTCCTATTTATAAGGAGACATCGAAAATACAAAATAATAGGAAAGATAAAATGAAGTCTGTATTTATAATTGATAATTAATAAAGATCTAAAATTTTACACTCCAACTCAATCCTTCCCCGCCTCATCGAGTTCGAACACGTGTAGGGAAAACCTTGCAAGGGAAAATCCGGTAATGGTAGGGTGTTCCGACAAGTTGAAACAACTTCCTTCTTTGTGTGGGTAAAAAGATTGTACAAAATCAGCTGCCCCTTCGCATTCTGTATAATCAATGCTCTGTTTTTCCACAAACCCAATGGCCTTTCCGGATTTTCTATCAAGAGTGGAAGATTCATGAGTTTAGTCCACGACTCCTTCACACCAAATTCAAACAAAACCCATATCACCAATCCACTGCTTCTGCTTCTCTTCTCCTCAAACGGGAAACCCATAATGGTGAGGGACCCATTTAGCACCGTAAAATGGTAGCAGGAGTAATATGTGGAATGTGCGCCGTCTGGGAGCGGCGTTGTTCGGAACAACTCGTGGTTGAAGTCGAAAGCAACAATTTTCTCAGTTTTAGGATTATGAGAGTGTCGATCCACCACCTCCCACCAGAAAAAAATCCCATCTGCAGCAGTGGTCGGAAAGTTTAGAAACGGAAAGTTTAGAATTGACCCGTGAATTTCCTCAAACGGCACTCGTAAGTCAAGCAGTCTCCACGTCCCGGTGCTCAGGCTATATACTTCTGGTTGGAAGTGGATTGGGTGATTGAAGTGACAAGGGGTGCTATATACTTCCGGTTGGAAGTGAAATGGGTGATTGTAGTGACAAGGGGCGGAGTCATAGCTACTAACATGACTAATCTTCAGCACCTTGAAGTCGTTGGATCTCCAGTCGAAACCGAATCCGACGGTGTCCAGAAACATACCAACCTGCAGGAAAGGGTTGGGCGGGTGACGCTGGCGCGGGATAGACTTGGGAGTGTCTGACGTGGCGGGGTTCCACAGATAGATTTTGTTGAGAGTGTAATCGGAAAGACAGAGTAAACCTTTACAGGACGCCACAAGCGTAACTTCAAAAAAAAGGCCTCCCTTGAGAATAATTTGAGATTGGCACTCCAGGGTCTGGTCAGAGAGGAAGTAAAAATGCCTTTTGAAAGATGATCCTTCATTGGTTTCGGTGAGAAGGAGAGGAGAAGGACGATCTGAGAATCGGAGAATGGATTGGTTGAGGGTGTTTTGGGTAAAGAAATCAGGATTTCCGATGAGAGTACGCCAGGTTCGGCAAACGCACCTGAATCGGAGTAGGGTTTTTGGGGGCAGGAGGGTGAGAATATTCAGCACAATTTCTTCAGGCAGATAGGTTGACATTGTGGCTGAGATTTGCTGGTATGGCTCAAAAGGGAGAAGAAACTAGGAAAACTTCGTCCCTTCTTATAGGAGTCTCGCCGCCTTACAAACCCAGATTCCGAAGCCTATTCGAAGTCCGAAAACATCGAAATTCCTAAACCAAATTGTTTTCTAACTCTGTCCACGTGGCAGATAACTGCGGCCTAATACGATTTTCAGCTTGCTTTTTATTTTATTTTTTTTTTAATTAAGTCAATAATGGGAAAAAGGGTTACAATAAAGATAATATTTGATGGACAGAAACAAGATTAGGATACTCTCTATTTTAGGGTACAAACAATAGAATTAGGATATTTGAACCAAATAATATGTAGTTAGTTATAGTAGATAAAGGTCCTTTAAAAAAGTGAAAAGACAAAAAATATCTATACTCTATAACTAATTAAATATTTTTCAATTCAAAGGAAATAAGCAATGAATTCTTTAATAATCTGAAACCACTATAAATGATTAGGGTCTTTATAAGGGCAACACAAAGCGATAACACATAGCCAAAGTGGCACTGAGGAACAGGATTCGTCGACAATGAATATTATGAATTCTAGCTATAAAAGTTTTCTATAATATATCAAATCACATACGAGTTCTGAGACAATAAACCCATCATAAAAACAACGAAATTAGCAAAGCACAAAAAGAAACAACAAAAATACACTAGAAATTTTCAACAATAGAAGTATAACAAAAGACGCAACAACAACTGTAATGGTGGATGAAGACGGCCACTATGAGAAGTCTATGAAAATCATGTGAGTAATGCTAGAGTCACAACGAGTAATGTTATAAGTCATCCTAGAGTCATTTTAGTGTCCTCTTTAATGTGATCTGAATTTTAAAATTATCGTTTAATTTGAAATGTGAGGTATTGAACTTTGATCTAATGGTGATTTAAAAAACCACATCACATTTGGGATGACTCTAGGAAGACTTATGGCATTACTCTTTCACAATATTAATTTTATAAAAGGATATGAATGTCATAAATGAGTATGAAGAGTATTAAAGCACCTAATTTATCAGTAATTCAAACCCTTCATGATAAGGGTGATCAAGAACAAATACAAGAGGAGAGGTGTGATAAGGACTCTACAATACAAGATGAGAACAAACACAGAGATAAGGGACAAGAGTTCTCATGCAATGTATATCCAAGTATATAACTTACAGTAGGTTTCTACTTGTAAATGATTATCCTTCTATACATGATTATCTAGACTATTTGTAATTCTATATATATATATCAATAAAAGCCAGGTTAAGTGGTACTTTAGCATTATCAATTTTATCCAATAGTTTTATAGATCTTTTAAAGAGAATGCTCAATTTTAGCCAATAATTGTATAGATCTTTTAAAGAGCAGTATTATTCTTTTTTACAAGGTAATGTTATTCTTTACTCTTTTGTCACACTCATTTTATATCATCTCATGTGACTGATTTAAATGGCTTTCAATATTAGCCTCTTAAAAAAACAAAAAGTGGTAGCCAATTAAAATGTACTATATTAACTGACGTGAAATTGGTATATACATGGGTGTGAAGAGTAGTTTTACTCAACTTTAAACACCTAAGACTTTTAGTCTTTTATGGAATGCTATATACTACACCCCGTTATATATATTGGATTGTTGTGGCAATGCCTATCGGTGTACATTAATTTGCTCATCTTTTTAAAATTTTCTCTACTTTATTAAATGTTTTTAATAATTTTATATAATTTTTTATTTTATTTTTATTTTATCTCATCTTTCACTTTTCTGTACATTTGCTCTCAACATTTGGCGAGTACCAAAAGTCAAATGAAAAAAAATTAGAGAGTGCTAGAGTACTAAATATATTTATTGAGTAAGGAAGATTTTGCTAAGACCTTCTTCAAATTGAAGAGCCCGATCTGATAAGTTTTGGTATTTTTTGCTACAGCTAACCAATTATAACTAAAGAGTTATTTTGGGTATTGGGATGTGAATGCTCATAAGTAAGGTTGTTTTCGCATTGAAAAATGACATAGAATTTTTGAGTAATGCTAGAAAGTATGTTTTTATTCTACAATGTTGATGTAGTAGTCCCAACAAGCTCTTGAATGATTTTTTTAACAAAGATTGATCTAAGAATTAGTTGAATCTGTCACGTCAACATTATAAAATATTTGTGAGATAAAAATGTAGTTTATAGCATTAATACTCACGATTATTATTTTTTGAGAAATGCTACACATCCTAAAATTTCTTCCCAAAAGTTGATTCTCAAATGATGTGTTACCATCTCATGAGTTGGTGACTCACTTTCCAAAATAATAAATCTCATAAGATGGTGATACATCTTTTGGGAACTAGCTTTTGAGAAGAAAATTTAGGATGTATAGCACTTCTCTTATTTTTTAACTTATGACACGTGTTAGTATGTGATTAAAATGTATTAAATATTTCTTTTGGTTCCAATCACATGATGCCAAATGTCAAAAATTGTAATTTTTTTTTTGTGAGTAGCATTATTCTTTGACGTATTGATGAGGGGGTATAATAGTGGTTGAGAGAGGGAGCTTCTGGGATTATTTGGAAGTAATATTAATATTATGATAAAATAGGAGATATATGAATGCTACATGCACAATTGTCAGATTCTTTGATGAGATGGCTTTCGCAGATCTAAAGATTCATTGTAATTTGCTAGTTTCGTAGGATTTTCATCTGGTTTTGATATACGGCTGGTTGGGTGATGAGGATCATGGCCAATCCCAAAAACTCCGCTGGTAGCTCATCAACTTGCTGTAATTTTTCTGATCATGCTAATGATGATTTGCAACATTCTGCTGTAGCTGTATGATCATTATGCTGGCTATTTTTAGGGTTCTAACTGTTGTTACAGCAAACAATATTTAACTTTTCCATGATCATGGCCATATCTAAAGTATGAAAGTCAACGTATAAGTTAAATATTGCCTTCTAACTAAAGAAAAGTTATGATGCTAAATATTCTTGTATCTTCTCTAATTTTATCACTTATCTTAGTCACTTCTATCTTCGATTTGGGATGATGAAAAATGCTTGACGTACTACAACTTATAATACAATTTTCTTACAAATGCATATGCAATCCATGTGTCACGTGGTGCCATTTGGGTTAAAAAATTAACAACAAAATTTGACAAGTAAATATAATTTTTTGGTAGCTATGGTCGACGTGAATTAGACTTGACATACTGACCTTGTACTTTAAACCTAATTATAAGTAGGTTGTGTCATAATTGAGTTTTGTTGTCTCAAAAGCTGCACATCGGATGCATCCTGAAAGTAATAAAGATCCCTAATATTACTCGTCTTAAGGAGTTTTCAAATTTTATGGCTACTTTGATAATTAGGCTCGAATCCCTTGGACCCAAATTTGTTAGGTAACAATGGAGAGCAACGTTAGGAAAGCATTTGGTCTTAGTATTAAAACAAGAAAAAAGGAACAAAAAAGATAGGCAAAGAAAAGGACTAATAAAAAGAAGGCATTGTTTTATAACACTTTTTCTTTTTCCTTTTGTTTTCTCTGGAAAAATAAAGCATTAACAAGTAATCCAAAACACTCAAAATTATTTTCATATTTATGTGGCATTAGAGCACTTTTTCAAACAAAAAAGCACAATCTAAAAAGTATTAACAAATGAATTTCTTATTCAAATTCTAAAAAAACAAATTTATAAAACGGGAATACCATAGCGACAATCTTAAAATTACAGTAAATTCTACTACAATAACTAGTGAATGCACTATTATATCTATGAAATCTAATTTGGATCATGAAATGTGAAGTATCATGATTCGCATTTTTCTAGTCCTCTCAACGATCTTAATCGTCTTTTGACCTTTGTGCCCCTCCACCCTACCAAAAAAAAAAAGAACTTAGCTAGGGATCATGAATCAAACATCTCTTCCAGCAAGATCATCAGCTACTAAAATACAGAAAGAGAGCCAGTCAGTTAGTGTCATCCAAACCGTAGTGACCACCACATATAGTATGGTGTATCCCTTCACCAAAGATAGCATGGTTGACCTTTTGTTTCTACTTGCAAAGATTTGAACAAAAAATGAAAAGCAAGAAACACAAAAACAATGAGAAACTCATGAATAATGATACACCAACTATGCCTTTCTACTTATATAGCATGCTTATTGGAAGGGAATAGGTTGCCTCATAAAAAATTGAAAAGTCAAAAATACTCCTTACATATAATTAACTGAATTAGATATTCTCCAATTTAAATGAACTAGAAAAGATTCTGTTCGAATTGGGATAACAAGTAAAAGAGATAAAGATAACTATTGCTATGGCTATTCTCAGGTGGTTGATATCTGGATGTGTTCAGCTTGTTTGTTGAGATTTTGCAGGGAAGTAGGAGTTGGCTTTGTTTACAAGTCCAGCTGTAGAGATTCAATTTGCAACAACATATATATTTGTGTTATCTTCATGATATTCGAAAATAAAAAGATAACAGAATTAAAATTGGTTGGCAGTTACCCTGCTGATTAGGCGGGGTCACTTTTATTCTTATATTATATTATCTTGCTGTTGATATGGTGGTGTCAATTAACCTTTGAGTAAGACTAAATACTATATTACCGATTCCAAAGGGTTAGGGGTCACTTTTATTCTTATATTATATTATCTTGCTGTTGATATGGTGGTGTCAATTAACCTTTGAGTAAGACTAAATACTATATTATCGATTCCAAAGGGTTAACTCAAGTGGTGAAAGCTTTTATTCTTATATT
>NC_081541.1:44691989-44693429 GCF_901000735.1 Corylus avellana
TCTACAATACAAGATGAGAACAAACACAGAGATAAGGGACAAGAGTTCTCATGCAATGTATATCCAAGTATATAACTTACAATAGGTTTCTACTTGTAAATGATTATCCTTCTATACATGATTATCTAGACTATTTGTAATTCTAAATGTATCAATGAAAGCCAGGTTAAGTGGTACTTAAGCATTATCAATTTTAGCCAATAGTTTTATAGATCTTTTAAAGAGAATGCTCAATTTTAGCCAATAATTTTATAGATCTTTTAAAGAGTAGTATTATTCTTTTTTTACAAGGTAATGTTATTATTTACTTTTCTGTCACACTCATTTTATATCATCTCATGTGACTGTTTTAAATGGCTTTCAATGTTAGCCTCTTAAAAAAAGGTAGCCAATTAAAATGCACTATATTAACCGACGTGAAATTGGTATATACATGGGTGTGAAGAGTAGTTTTACTCAACTTCAAACACCTAAGACTTTTATCTTTTATGGAATGCTAAATACTACACCCCATTATATTGGATTGTTGTGGCAATGCCTACCAGTGTACATTAATTTGCTCATTTTTTAAAATTTTCTCTACTTTATTAAATGTTTTTAATCATTTTATATAATTTTTTATTTTATTTTTATTTTATCTCATCTTTCACTTTTCTGTACATTTGCTCTCAACATTTGGCGAGCACCAAAAGTCAAATGAAAAAAAATTAGAGAGTGCTAGAGTACTAAATATATTTACTGAGTAAGGAAGATTTTGCTAAAACCTTCTTCAAATTGAAGAGCCCGATCTGATAAGTTTTGGTATTTTTTGCTACAGCTAACCAAATTATAACTAAAAAGTTATTTTGGCTATTGGGATGTGAATGCTCATAAGTAAGGTTGTTTTCGCATTGAAAAATGACATAGAATTTTTGAGTAATGTTAGAAAGTATGTTTTTATTCTACAATGTTGATGTAGTAGTCCCAACAAGCTCTTGAATGATTTTTTTTAACAAAGATTGATTTAAGAATTAGTTGAAATTGTCACGTCAATATTATAAAATATTTGTGAGATAAAAATGTAGTTTATAGCATTAATACTCACGATTATTATTTTTTGATAAATGCTACATATCCCAAAATTTCTTCCCAAAAGTTGATTCTCAAATGATGTGTTACCATCTCATGAGTTGGTGACTCACTTCCCAAAATAATAAATCTCATAAGATAGTGATACATCATTTGAGAACGAGCTTTTGGAAAGAAAATTTAGGATGTGTAGTACTTCTCTTATTTTTTAACTTATGACACGTGTCAGTATGTGATTAAAATGTATTAAATATTTCTTTTGGTTCCAATCACATGATGCCAAATGTCAAAAATTGTAATTTTTTTTTTTTTTTTTTGTGAGTAGTATTACCCTTTGACGTATTGAGGGGTATAATAGCGGTTGAGAGAGGG
>NC_081541.1:44693543-44700670 GCF_901000735.1 Corylus avellana
ATTAATATTATGATAAAATAGGAGATATATGAATGCTACATGCACAATTGTCAGATTCTTTGATGAGATGGCTTTCGCAGATCTAAAGATTCATTGTAATTTGCTAGTTTCGTAGGATTCTGATCTGGTTTTGCTATACGGCTGGTTGGGTGATGAGGATCATGGCCAATCCCAAAAACTCCGCTGGTAGCTCATCAACTTGCTGTAATTTTTCTGATCATGCTAATGATGATTTGCAACATTCTGCTGTAGCTGTAAGATCATTATGCTGGCTAGTTTTAGGGTTCTAACTGTTGTTACAGCAAACAATATTTAACTTTTCCATGATCATGGCCATATCTAAAGTATGAAAGTCAACGTATAAGTTAAATATTGCCTTCTAACTAAAGAAAAGTTATGATGCTAAATATTCTTGTATCTTCTCTAATTTTATCACTTATCTTAGTCACTTCTATCTTCGATTTGGGATGATGAAAAATGCTTGACGTACTACAACTTATAATACAATTTTCTTACAAATGCATATGCAATCCATGTGTCACGTGGTGCCATTTGGGTTAAAAAATTAACAACAAAATTTGACAAGTAAATATAATTTTTTGGTAGCTATGGTCGACGTGAATTAGACTTGACATACTGACCTTGTACTTTAAACCTAATTATAAGTAGGTTGTGTCATAATTGAGTTTTGTTGTCTCAAAAGCTGCACATCGGATGCATCCTGAAAGTAATAATGATCCCTAATATTACTCGTCTTAAGGAGTTTTCAAATTTTATGGCTACTTTGATAATTAGGCTCGAATCCGTTGGACCCAAATTTGTTAGGTAACAATGGAGAGCAACGTTAGGAAAGCATTTGGTCTTAGTATTAAAACAAGAAAAAAGGAACAAAAAAGATAGGCAAAGAAAAGGACTAATAAAAAGAAGGCTTTGTTTTATAACACTTTTTCTTTTTCCTTTTGTTTTCTCTGGAAAAATAAAGCATTAACAAGTAATCCAAAACACTCAAAATTATTTTCATATTTATGTGGCATTAGAACACTTTTTCAAACAAAAAAGCACAATCTAAAAAGTATTAACAAATGAATTTCTTATTCAAATTCTAAAAAAACAAATTTATAAAACGGGAATACCATAGCGACAATCTTAAAATTACAGTAAATTCTACTACAATAACTAGTGAATGCACTATTATATCTATGAAATCTAATTTGGATCATGAAATGTGAAGTATCATGATTCGCATTTTTCTAGTCCTCTCAACGATCTTAATCGTCTTTTGACCTTTGTGCCCCTCCACCCTACCAAAAAAAAAAAGAACTTAGCTAGGGATCATGAATCAAACATCTCTTCCAGCAAGATCATCAGCTACTAAAATACAGAAAGAGAGCCAGTCAGTTAGTGTCATCCAAACCGTAGTGACCACCACATATAGTATGGTGTATCCCTTCACCAAAGATAGCATGGTTGACCTTTTGTTTCTACTTGCAAAGATTTGAACAAAAAATGAAAAGCAAGAAACACAAAAACAATGAGAAACTCAAGAATAATGATACACCAACTATGCCTTTCTACTTATATAGCATGCTTATTGGAAGGGAATAGGTATTTTTGCCTCATAAAAAATTGAAAAGTCAAAAATACTCCTTACATATAATTAACTGAATTAGATATTCTCCAATTTAAATGAACTAGAAAAGATTTTGTTCGAATTGGGATAACAAGTAAAAGAGATAAAGATAACTATTGCTATGGCTATTCTCAGGTGGTTGATATCTGGATGTGTTCAGCTTGTTTGTTGAGATTTTGCAGGGAAGTAGGAGTTGGCTTTGTTTACAAGTCCAGCTGTAGAGATTCAATTTGCAGCAACATATATATTTGTGTTATCTTCATGATATTCGAAAATAAAAAGATAACAGAATTAAAATTGGTTGGCAGTTACCCTGCTAATTAGGCGGGGTTCACTTTTATTCTTATATTATATTATCTTGCTGTTGATATGGTGGTGTCAATTAACCTTTGAGTAAGACTAAATACTATATTATCGATTCCAAAGGGTTGGGGTTCACTTTTATTCTTATATTATATTATCTTGCTGTTGATATGGTGGTGTCAATTAACCTTTGAGTAAGACTAAATACTATATTATCGATTCCAAAGGGTTAACTCAAGTGGTGAAAGCTTTTATTCTTATATTATATTATCTTGCTGTTGATGTGGTGGTGTCAATTAAGCCTTGAGTAAGGCTAAATACTATATTCTCGATTCCAAAGGGTTGGCTCCAGTGGTGAAAGCCTTGAACTTGGTAGCATCTCCATTACTATTAGGTTTAAAGTTTGAAACTTTTAAGTGCAAATAATTCATTGGGGTCACACGCACGTCAAAGCCAAGTCTTACTAGAATCGTGTGGGGGGCACCTTATACTGATCTGGAGCTTGCTAGTCAAGAATGGCTATGCGAAGTGGCCATATCTGGAGGGATTCCCAATCAAAAAACAAAAAAATAAAAAAAGGAAAAAAAGAAAAGTACTACACCCATGTATCTTAGCAGATCTAGTGACTCTGGATCCCATAGGAATGGAGAGAGAAATACCTTGGTGTCCTTCTAGTTCTAGGCGGAAAAAAAAGGATAAGTGCTACTTTCTTTTTAACTTTTCTAGAAAATAATATCTACTTAGAATTAAGAAGACCATAAGAACACTAGAAAAACGCTTGAAAAATAAATAAATACTGAAATAAATACAAAAAGAAGACAAGAAATTTTACGGTGTCCATAGAATAAAGCCTTGAAAAAGACTACATTTTTCTTTTTATGCAATTGATAATTTCCTATTTATAAGGAGCGTCGAAAATACAAAATAATAGGAAAGATAAAATGAAATCTGTATTTATAATTGATAATTAATAAAGATCTCAAATATTACACTCCAACTCAATCCTTCCCCGCCTCACCGAGTTCGAACACGTGTAGGGAAAACCTTGCAAGGGAAAATCCGGTAATGGTAGGGTGTTCCGATGAGTTGAAGCAACTTCCTTCTTTGTGTGAGTAAAAAGATTGTACAAAATCAGCTGCCCCTTCGCATTCTGTATAATCAACTCTCTGTTTTTCCACAAACCCAATGGCCTTCCCGGATTTTCTATGAAGAGTTGAAGATTCATGAGTTTAGTCCACGACTCCTTCACACCAAATTCAAACAAAACCCATATCACCAATCCACTGCTTCTGCTTCTCATCTCCTCAAACGGGAAACCCAAACCCATAATGGTGAGGAACCCATTTAGCACCGTAAAATGGTAGCAGGAGTAATATGTGGAATGTGCGCCGTCCGGGAGCGGCGTTGTTCGGAACAACTCGTGATTGAAGTCGAAAGCAACAATTTTCTCATTTATAAGATTATGAGAGTGTCGATCCACCACCTCCCACCAGAAAAAAATCTCATCCGCCGCAGTGGTCGGAAAGTTTAGAATCGGAAAGTTTAGAAATAACTCGTGAGTTTGCTCAAACGGCACTCGTAGGTCAAGCAGTCTCCACGTCCCGGTGCTCAGGCTATATACTTCTGGTTGGAAGTAAACTGGGTGATTGAAGTGACAAGGGCTGCTATATACTTCCGGTTGGAAGTGAAATGGGTGATTGAAGTGACAAGGGATGTAGTCATATACTTCCGGTTGGAAGTGAACTGGTTGATTGAAGTGACAAGGGGCGGAGTCATAGCTACTAACATGACTAATCTTCAGCACCTTGAAGTCGTTGGATCTCCGGTCGAAACCGAATCCGACGGTGCCCAGCAACATACCAACCTGCAGGAAAGGGTTGGGCGGGTGACGCTGGCGCGGGATAGACCTGGGAGTGTCTGACGTGGCGGGGTTCCACAGATAGATTTTGTTGAGAGTGTAGTCGCAAAGACAGAGTAAACCATTACAGGACGCCACAAGCGTAACTTCAAAAAAAAGGCTTCCCTTGAGAATAATTTGAGATTGGCACTCCAGGGTCTGGTCAGAGAGGAAGTAAAAATGCCTTTTGAAAGAATCGTTTGATCCTTCATTGGCTTCGGTGAGAAGGAGAGGAGAAGGACGATCGGAGAGTCGGAGAATGGATTGGTTGAGGGTGTTTTGTGTAAAGAAATCAGGATTTCCGATGAGAGTACGCCAGGTTCGGCAAACGCACCTGAATCGGAGTAGGGTTTTTGGGGGCAGGAGGGTGAGAATATTCAGCACAATTTCTTCAGGCAGATAGGTTGACATTGTGGCTGAGATTTGCTGGTATGGCTCAAAAGGGAGAAGAAACTAGGAAAACTTCGTCCCTTCTTATAGGAGTCTCGCCGCCTTACAAACCCAGATTACGAAGCCTATTCGGAGTCCCAAAACAACGAAATTCCTAAACCAAATGGTTTTCTAACTCTGTCCACGTGGCAGATAACTGCGGCCTAATACGATTTTCAGCTTTTTTTTTTTTTTTCTAATTTTTTTTTTTTAAAAGTCAATAATAAAAAAAAAAGGGTTACAATAAAGATAATATCGAGGGATAGAAACAAACAATAGAATTATGATATTCTTTATTTCATTTGAATTATATAACTAACTGGATATTTTTCAATTCAAAAGAAATAAGCAATTAATTAATTAATGATCTAAAACGACTGCAAATGATTAGGGTGTTTTTAAGTGCAACACAAAGCGATAACATGCATATAGCTAAAGAGGCATTGAGGAACAGGATTAGTCAACGAGGAATATTATGAATGCTGGCTATAAAAGTTTTCTCTAATATATCAAATCACATAACCCATCAAAAAAACCGTACCAATGAAATTAGCAAAACACAAAACACAATAAAAAAAATAAAAAAAATTAAAACACCTAATTTATCTGTAATTCAAACCCTTCAAGATAAGAGTGATCAAGAACAAATAAAAGAGGAGAGGTGCGTGTGATAAGGACTCTACAATACAAGATGAGAACAAACACAGAGATAAGGGACAAGAGTTATATCCAAGTATATAACTTACAATAGTTTTCTACTTGTAAATGATTATCCAACTGTACATGATTATCTAGACTACTTGTAATTCTATATATATAAATAAAAGCCACATTAAGTGGTACTTAAGCATTATCAATTTTAGCCAATAGTTTTATAGATCTTTTAAAGAGTTGTATTATTCTTTTTTTACAAGGTAATGTTATTCTTCACACTCATTTTATATCAATTAATGTGACGTGTTTTAAATGGCTTCCAAGGTTAGTCACTTAAAAAAAAAAAAAAAAGTGGTAGCCAATTAAAATGCACTACATTAGCTGACGTGAAATTGGTATATACATGGGTGTGAAAAGTAGCTTTATTCTTTTATGGAATGCTAAATACTATGCCCATTCTAGTGGACTGTTGTGGCAATGCCTATCGATGTACATTTGCTCATCTTTTTAATGTACTTTATTAAATGCTTTTGATAATTTTATATAATTTTTTATTTTATCTCATCTTTCACTTTTCTGTACATTTGCTTTCAACATTTGGCGAGTACCAAAAGTCGATTGAAAAAAAAATTAGAGAGTGCTAGAGTACTAAATATATTTATTGAGTAATGAAGGTTTTGCAAAAAGCTTCTTCAAATTGAAGAACCCGATCTCATAAGTTTTGGTATTTTTTGCTACAGCTAACCAAATTATAGCTAAAAAGTTATTTTCGCTATTGGGATGTGAATGCTCATAAGTGAGGTTGATTTGACATTGAAAAATAGCATACAATTTTTGAGTAAAGCTAGAAAATATGTTTTTATTTTACAATGTTGATGTAGCAGTCCCAACAAGTTCTTGAATTATTTTTTTAATAAAGATTGATCTAAGAATTAGTTGGAACTGTCAAGTCAACATTATAAAATATTTGTGAGATAAAAATGTAGTTTATAGTATTACAAACAATTATTATTTTTTAACTTTTGACACGTATGAGCATGTGACTAAAAAGTATTAAATATTACTTTTGGTTCCAATCACATGATGACAAGTGTCAAACATTTTATTATTTTTATTTTTATTTTTTGGTGTGTAGCATTACTCTTTGACGTATTGAGGGGGTATGACTTTTAGGTAGGACATGGGTTGACTTGCTTTTGGAATTATTTGGAAGTAATATTAATATTATGATAAAATAAAAGTGTATGAATGCTACATGCACATTAATTGTCAGATTCTTTGGAAGTAATATTAATATCATGATAATTTTTTTCCTACAAAAAACTGTTTGATCAATGAGAAAGTAGCAACTTCTGCTTCTTGAATGACCCAGAATCAGATCAGTCTGACAGTGACAATGAGTGGTATAGCAGGTTTGTGGGAGAGATTATATGAACACACAAATAATGAGCAAATATGGACCTTAATATGTATTTAAGAGAGATTTTACTTCAGCATTACAGACTCATTGTGTTCACAATCATTTGTAAATACTGCAAGTCAGGTTCAAAATAAATTGCTACTTGTCATTTTGTTGGCATTGGACTTCATACAAAATAAGAAATAAAGGAAATAAGAATGCCAGAGCTGAAAATTCACAAGTTCTGGACCACATTATCAAGGTAAATATGGATGCATGAATCCAATGTCTTGTGGAACCTTTTGATACCTAATTCCTAAAAAAAATTTATATGTCAACATCCATCTCCTCAACAACTCAGTTATTGACATTGTTCATTGATCCATAGCAGATACAGCATGGCAAGCAGGCAAGCATTCTTCTAGCAAGGAAGGAAGATAATGCTCTGCAGAACATTGGCTGCTCAAATTCATGCAGATAGAACTTTTTGTTTCTCTACTAACTGTATATAGAAGGATATCCTAAAATTTCAAACTCTGAAGTATTTGAGCTGTCTGGCAAGGCCTGAAGCCTATCACATTCCCATATTTCCAGATTATCAAGAGAGGTGAGGTTTTTCAGTCCCTGGGGCAGGGATTCAAGATTTGGCAGTCGCTCAAGATGAAGAGAGGATAAACTAGAAGGCAGCAACCACTTTTCTGGAAAATGACATCCACTGAAGGACAAGTCCATTAGACAAGTGAGTCTGTGCAGCCGCCACTTCACTTGTATGAAGGCCTGAGATTCTGAGAGTCTAAGATTGAGAGTGACAGCAG